>NC_056748.1:451253153-451270653 GCF_019279795.1 Protopterus annectens | reverse complement strand
TGGAAGTAATCTGTGTGCATTAGCATATGTTTCCTCTATACAAAGTTGAAAGTTTATGTTTTGGTCTATTCGCATGTCAAGGTATCTGAAAACATTAGTGATTTCATGAGGTTCTTGGTTATTGTGTGGTATGTACTTGTTCGAATGAGGTGAGGACAATTTTTCTTGCTTTCCAAATATCATAACTTTTTTGAAGTAAGAGTTAGTTGTATTGTTCCTTAACCAGGAGAAGAACAGTTGAAAGTCTTGTTGGAATAGCTTTTTAATTGCTGAATGTGAGGTTATCAGCTTAGAAGATTAATGGTAGTTTAGGGAGGTGAGCAGGAAGCCTATTTATAAAAATTAAGAAAAGAAAGAATGAAAAACATTGAGCCTTGAGGTACAGCACGATTTAATAAGAGTTATACCTGAAAGAGAGGAGTCCATTTTGGCATGCTAGCTTCTGTCTGAGAGAATGAATTTATCAGGGAGTGGTTTTACTAGATTTTTCTTTATGTAGCAAAAGTAGAATGGTGGCATTAATTGTGGGATGATGATTTGGAAAGTAGTTAAATAAGTTGCTTCTAAAATAGTGAATGGACTGACTGCAAGAGTATCAAAAGTAATTAAGAGTTTTGAATTCTCTTTTAGAAAATTCAATGCTATTCTAATTCTCTGCATTTTCTTTCTGCCATATAACTAAAGAATATGGAGTCCATTGTTAATAACTGATTTAATTTTAAGAAAATCATATTTTTGTTACTATTTTCTAGTTATAAATTGTATTACCATTTATTAAATCAGTTATTAACAATTTTAATATTCTAATTGAGGAACAATGGTAATATTAAAAGTTTTCATTTACTAAGAGGATGTAAGTTAATATATTTGTTAATTATCTACAGATGTTTCCTAACAAATTTAGTATACTGTGTAATTTGTGGGCTGCATTATTTTGCTTACCACAATATCATCTGTGCTAAGAACAACATATGCAATGGAAGATCATTTCAAAGTTAAATTATGCAACCAAAGGATCATTCATTCTTAACCTCATAAAAACTATTACAAAAATTAGTTTTTAGATACTGTGCACCACTCATTGATATGGCAAAAATATGACTGTTTGCTAAATCCTAAATGGATATGGAGACATGTTTGGCAAACTACATTGAAACATATTCTTTTTTTTCTAAATTATTTTAAATATGATTTATGATTAATTTGAATGCCTAAGGGACTCCTGCAAAACTGCCTACTAACATTTTAGGCCTCCGTCCTCCTAGATGTGAGATTTGAAGCCCAGAGAGTCCTCATATTTTCTATATCCATTGATATTTGAATATGTCAAAACTCTTATGGAACTACACAAGCAACAAGATAACATCAGGTGTTGTTACCTGGCAGCACGTGATATTTGGTCTTTATGACCAAGCAGTTTATAAAGAGAATATAATTTTTCAGGTAGTATTTCTTACATTTATTAATATAAAACTGTTAACTGGGTGAATTTTCATGTGGTGTCAGTATCATACATTATTACTATTGTACAGTTAATTGGGTAAATTTTCATGTGATGTCAATATCATATCGTATTACTATTGTACATCATTTTAAAGCTTTAAACTAAACCTACAGATATAGAAAACATATATAGAAAACATCATTAGAAAAAGACTTAGTAATTTATAATGTTTTCTGTCATTATAATCCAAGTAAAATGTAGATCCTATTTGTATAACACCAAACCAAATGTGATTGAGCTGAAACATTCATTTCTCAAAAGATCAGAAACATAAGAAGATATCTTCTTTGTCAGGGGAAGCCCACTGTACCTTTCATTTGTGTCCCCCATATTTCCTGATAAATTTTATGCACCATCTCTTGAGATCACATTACCATGGGGAAATTTCTCACTCCTTACTTTAGCATGATCTTACTCAGTAAAAGTCATTGCAGTTTGATCTGCTGATTTTTGCTCTATAAATACACACATACACACACGCACATATATATATATATATATTGATATATATATATATATATATATATATATATATATATATATATATATATATATATAATATATAGTTTTATTAAAACCAGCAACCACTCTGACTCCAATAACTAATGCCCAACGTTTATTCACAAAAACACAATAAAAAAATAAAAAATAAAAATCAGGTCAAGCGCTTTCGTATTATCACTTCTTCAGAACAAATTCATCACTCACAACTCTGCCTTATATAATAAATTAACAATCCCTTAATTAGGTACAACCAATCTTTTAAAGAGACATACAAAAATTATATCAAAACCTAAGAACAACAGTGTGCAATATATAATAGTATCAAAAAGTACAGAAAAAAAGAGAATGTTCATTAAAACAAATATGTATATGTACCCTAAAATTTAACGTTTTAAAGCCCTATATATAGTTTTATATTATATATGATAAAGGCAAATATATATATACAAAGAGTTTGTAATATTTATCCTATTTATTGTTTATTTAACTTGCTTGAAAAATCTACTAAACATAATATAAAAAATGCATGTGTTGTCGTTATCAGCATAGTAGTGTTGATGATAGTAAAGAGTCAGATGCACATCTGGAATTTGAACAACAGCCCTGAAACCAAACTATAAGCTAAAGTTATGCAAATTGACCTGAATTCAAAGACTTCTGTCATGACAGGACATATACCACATGTAAACCTGTGTGAATAACAGAAAGGATGTAGTGTGAAGAAATATATTGTGGTGAACCTGGAGAATCTATTTTGCATCAAAGGTGTTGTATAAACATTGGCATAGCGTTACATTTTCAGAAGGATAACTGTAGTATAGCTCCAGCACAATATTGACAGCTATTTCTACTGTTATCAACTTTTTATTGTTCAGGAAGTATAGTTTAAACTCAGTGGCAATCAAAGCCCTTCCTGATCAGCACAGGAAGACTGTGTTAATAACTATTAGCTTAGTTGCTGATATGTAACAATGGTGTTCTGTGTGCAATGACTGCACTGCAAGCTACTGCTTCAGGCAATGAACTGCAAGTTTGATTCCCCAGTATGTTTCCCGGTGTTCTGCTGGAGACCACCACCCACCTTCTTATACATCTGACAAAAAATACTACTCTGAAATGTTGATGTCAGAGGATGCACCCATAGCAATGCTTATTTAACTCATTCCCTCCAGTACAGCTCTTTTCAGCATGTACCTTTAACTCCTCGTGGGTGTGGCTTGAGCCTTTAAAAAATGAAGTATCACCCTTACATTCCTAACAAATACTGATTGACATATGTCAAATATCAATTTAATTGAGTTTGCCACCATGTACATTTCAAGAAAAGATATACTGATACCCTGTATGTAGCATGATTTTGGAATTATTAATGCAAATATGAACAAGCAATATTTGAAGCCTAGAGGTGCAGTAGGAGGTAACTGCAGAAACGCCTGGAGATGTAGTCAGATGTAATGAGTTAATTAGTCTTTGCTATTGCAATACTTCTGTTTCTTTTAAACTCGTATGATTTGATAGAATTGTTTTTAAACTTGTTGTTTTATGTAGCTGTTTATTCTGAAGAAGCTGCTTTTTATGTACAGTGACAAAAATACACAATGAAAGGTTTTTACTTTTTATACATGGTCTTGTTTCCTCTGAATAGTGCTCTGTTTTCATGTATTATATGTTTATGCAACGGTCATAGCTTTTGCTTTGTTCATTTTTAAGCTGCTATCTTCTGTGAATGTAATCCCAGATCAACTATCTCTCAGTTTATCTTCTCAGTTTTCATTAGATTCTCTTCATAGGTTTATACAAAGTCAGCAGTATGCTGATCACTGTAGGCTTTGTCAACAATGAAGTGCATGCAGACAGGGGAAGTGCATACAGACCTCACAAAGACGGTGACTGGAGCTGAGGATTGAACTCCAGAAACTGCAGCTACAACACTAAGATCTTTCCAGTGACCCAGTGTGCTACACGATTAGTTCTGCTCTATTGTAAAGCATTCAAACATATGCATACTAATAGTCAATGAGGTGCAACCACTGTCAACAAGCAGCACAGGGTTTCCAACATTAAAAATGTTTTATCAAATCTGCTCCATCATTCTTTATGCCTGGAACCCATGGGTACCGCAAAAGCTCCATTCCTCCTGTTAATAAAGACATGTAACAGTTTCACAAAACAATTGATGGTAAGTTACATAACATAAAATCTTTACAGTGGGACAAACTTTTTTGGAGAAGAGCATCAACACTAATGATATAAAAGTTCCCTAAAGGATTATATGAAGTGTCTTCTTTTCACAAGGAACTCATCTTATTCTTTGACAAGGTAGCATGTGAATTAATGAGCATTCTTACTGGACATAATGATCCACTTAGGAGTGACCTTAAAGTGGAGTTAGAATAATGCAATGATGACATTCTCAAAGATATTGCCTTTCAACTATTTCAGCCATGCTAAGCAGATAGAGTAGATTAGGGCCCTGTAGTGACATTTTTCAATATTGCAATTTAAGTACTATAAATCTGCCTAATGAACATATTCATATTCAAAAGGCATGCTTTGCTTCTGTTTCATTAAGAAAGGTTGGTTGGTACAGGCACTTTCTAAAACTATTCACTCAGAAGTTGAATTTGAGCTTTAATATAAGACAGATAACTCAGTTAAATATAACTGCATTATGACTGGAAAGTTTATTAGGATATACCTATTTCACTGAATATAAGTTCACATACTCCAACTCTCCTCCTGTAACTAATACACTTTGTAAATGTTTGGGCCAGATTCAATAAAGCATATGCTAAGTGTACAAGATATGTATTCAGAAAAATTCTTATCACACTTTTTGTGCTTTCTAGTCACTCAGAAAGATTGCACTAACTGTATATGTGGTCTACACTTTGTGGTAACCTTTATGAATTCCTGTCAATATTTAAAGCTAAAGAATATCAGTAGGAAAACTAAAATTAGTAGGAAGGTGTGAGTTATGTCTGTGTTGTCTGTTCACTCAGAACAGTGCACACTTACCCCAGAATTCAACAAGCTCTGCACAGTTTGCAGGAATAGTGCAAGAGCTGCTGCAGGAATTATGGCTGCCATACGATGCAGGAATAAGCTCCTGGGACGTGCACGAGTGCTCCTACACTATTCCTGCATGGACATAGCTCCTGTATACAAATGACCCCATTTTCAGGTGAAAACCATGCAAATGAGGTGAATTTGCAATCCAGGAAGCTGGCAGCCAGCCATACAGGACTAGTGTAATCTGCAGAATTGAACTCGGTTAGTAACCAAGTACATTTCTGCAAACTACAAAACGGAGCCATGACAGCTCCAAATAAAGGGTGTATATAATGCATAAAGCATGCCAATGGCCAAATATATGGGCATTGGCATAGAAAACAGTTGCAAAAAAAAAAAAATAATAACTTTTATTTTTTTTGGCTGTTTTAGCATAGGGCAGTGGCGTGCAAATGGGATCGGCCCGAAAATAGAAAAAAAAACTTGAAATAAGCATTCTATCCAAAATCATAATTTTGCCGTTATACTCAATGGCAGGCAGAAGACAACATGACCAATGAATAGTGGTTGCTAAGGGGGAAAGGCTCAGTCTCAGACTTGTAACTAGGCATTAGCAGGCAATCCTATGCAAATGATACTGAATCCCAGATTCCTCCTCATGGTTAGTCTGCACCCAACCATGTAGGTGTAGGAAGACCATGGTGCAAGCCTAAGAGCTAGCTGACATCATAGAGGGGTGTGTCAGGCGGGTCTGTATTGAAACATCGAATGCTGAGAACAGTGAATGATGTTTCATCGACACATTTTCAGCAAAAGCTGAAAATGTCGATACCACAGAACAGCGATTTCTTTCCTAGGGAAAGAAATCGCTGTTCCAACCAAAAAAAAAAAAATTAAACACATACACACATACCCTAACCCTAATTATACCCCCCCAAAAAAACAGTAAACAACTGACTACACATATGCATGTAACCCAACCATACATCTAACGGAAAAAAAAAAGTAAACATTTTAAAACATATGCACTTACCTTAACCCGCACCCTAACCCTAAGGTCAGTAACTCTTGCACATTTACGTAAACAGTTCCAAACACATACACACTTACCATAATCCTAATTCTACCCCCCCAAAACAAAAGTAAACAGCTGAAAACACATACACACGTAACTCAACCATACATCTAACGCAAAAAAAAAAAAAAAACAGTAAACACTTTCATACATATGCACTTACCATAACCTGCACCCTAACCCTAAGGTCAGTAACTGTTGCACATTCATGTTCGGTAGTTATACCAGACAAATGACCACACTACAGTGCAGAACACAGCAAAGCAACAAAGCAGTCAAGTGACTTCTTTCCCAGGAAAAGAATTCGCTGAACGGCCGCTTCACTGTTTTGCCTGTTTGCTCTTTATGTGTCGACGAAAACGCATTCTACAAAATACGTTTTTGCCATTCTAATAGGAACCCATGTCAGGCATACTGTAAGCTTATTAGAGCCCTGTGGCTCGGGTTTGCCGTGTCTGAAGCTGCCAAGCCCTTTTTACATTGCCTAAGCGGGTGTTTTAAAGGAAAAAAAAGTAAACCAGAAAATAGCAGCTCCGTACACATCTGCGCACTGTGTTTGCATGGTGTGCCTCGAGCTTAAACAGGAAGGCAATGGGAAGGGAAAACAGCAGTAGGAAGGTAATCAAGGAGAACTAGCATAGCTGGCAGGTGAAATGTGTGAGAATCAACCAATTACACAGGCAGTGGCCCAGCCCAGCACACCACTATAAACTACGCAAACACCTTTCCCTCTAGTTTTTCATACAAACTGTACACCACCGGTGTACACAAGTGGGAATATTTTACCAAACAAAAGCAACAAAATGATAGGGGCTCCAGAAGCTGTCATAAATCAATATGTGGAAGAGGCTGAGGGTGGTGAGGATGAGAATGCTGACCAACCCACAGTGAGGACAAGGAGAAGAGTGTACAGACCCAGGGTAACCTAACAGGGGCTACATGAGCTGGAGATAGTGGAGCACTATAGGGTGGACAGGGACCTCCTACAGCAAATTGTTGAGCTGTGCCGGCCACAACTCACACACAGAACCAGCAGAGGGGAACCCATCCCAGTGGATACTAAGGTATGTGTAGGCCTAAGAATACTAGCCACAGGTACCTTCCAAAGGCCAACTGGGGATACCATGGGGATCTCACAGGCATCAGCATCCAGGGTACTCCACCAGTTCCTGGATGCCATGTCAGCACATGCCGGTGAGCACATATATTTCCACAACAGCCGTGAGGTGTTGACCAGCAAAATGCATCTCTTCCACCAAATAGCAGAATACCCTGAGGTAGTGGACACTATAGACTGCATGCACATATGCATCAAAGCACCACCCAGTGAGCGGGGTAGGGTCTACATCAACCACAAGGGCTTCCCCTCCATCAACTGCCAGGTCATGTGCAATGCCCAGGGCAATATAATGTCTGTGTGTGCTCGCTGCCCTGGAAGTTACCACAACTCCTACATCTGGCATATGATGCAGCTGTACCCGAGATTTGCCAATGGGGACATCCCTTATGGCCACCTAGTGGGGGATGCTGGTTACGCACTGGAGCCATGGCTGATGACACCCATCAGAAATGCACACATCTGAACAAGAACTCCATAATGAGGCAACGCACAGAACAGAATCATAATAGAGCATGTGTTTGGGATGCTGAAGTCACAGTTCTGGTGCCTGGACATATCTGGTGGAGCCTTGCAGTACTCACCAGTTACATGCACCCAAATTGCCATCGTATGCGCCATGCTACACAATATGATCCTGCAGAAACAGCTGCAGCAGGAACAACATGGGGCAGGACCACACAGTCCTCCACTATTGCCAATGCCTGCACAGGCACAGGGTGACTCAGAGGAGGAACAACCTGAGCCTGCCCCAGTAGGCAGAAGGAGGCATGCCCAGTATGCCCAGGCCATGTCAAAGATGCAATGCATAGCACATACACTGACACTGTAGGAACCCAGGGAATGACACCTGTCTCTGACTCGCACATACAGTAAAAGGGATGCCAAACTTTACACTACCTGTGCTTAACCATGTATAGGGAGTGTACTATGTGCATCCAACATAATCAGCCCTCCAGCACCATCCTCAATACTGGCATAGCCACAAGGTAAGTCACTCTCCCTATCAATTACCGAATGGAGTAGTATGTTTTGTTACTTGTATCTATGATATGGATGTGAGCATGCAAGAGAATCTGGTGGCTGAATCAAATGCCAGCAGATAGTAGACACCTATAGTGGCAGCATGAAATCTGTAACAAATACTGGTGTCATCATAGTAGCCAGTACTAGACAAGGTGACAAAATTCACTGCATGAAATGTGGTGGGCCACATGTGTGTCCATAGGACACACACATGCCAGTCAGGGAGGCTCACATACCCAACAACAGTCTCAGCCAGCAGGACAGGTGTAGGCAAACACAAATAAAGGCTGTACTAGGGCCTCTGATTGATGGCTATGGAGAATATCCCCCCTCCAGACCTACACAGACAGATTACAACAGGTCAGGCAGTGGGATGTTAGTTCTGAAGGATAAGAAATCTGAAGCTGAAATGTAGGTCAGTCAAACCTAAGATCTGTAGTACACTGATATGCCTCTAGTCAGCATGATAGGTCAGAATACAGAATGAAATGGAGTACCTGAAATACCAGTACAGTCATAGCAAATGTGTACAAGTATCAGATATGCTCCCCCCAATCCTATGTAGAAATGTAGTAACATGTATGTGTAGGTATAACAGTGGAGCACAGATTGCCTGAGATGGCCAAAGTAGCAGGATAGATTGTAGCATGTGTACAATATGCAGGGCTGCATGTGTTAGGTTGGTGTGTGTTGTATATTGTGTAAGAGTGGTCAGTATGTAGGCATGGTGAGGTTTGTCCTGTTGGCCATTGGCCAGTACTGCCGATGACAGGGCCAAGTTCTCACAACTGCAGTGCCACAAACAATGCATCCCAGCAAAACACATTCCAGCAGTAAGCCATAGTAAATGTTTGGAAGTAATATCTGTCACCATCTGAAAGATGGACATGGCATGAATGTCGGCCCAGACATGCAAACAGTACACAAGTGGAAGTACCCCAGACAGACAGTGTATAATATGTTACTGTCAAATGGACACACCTTTGGAATTGTACATACAGGTTAGCAGCACATTAGTTGGGTTTGTAGTATGGAATACCGATGTCTGGCCAAACACTGGCAGACCACAAAGGTCACAGGTATGAAATATTGAGAAACTGCTGATGTCCCTGCACAAACCAGCATAAGTGGAATGCGCAATGCATATCTGTGAGTCAGATGCAAGTAGTGTCCATAGCACGCATGCACCCAGCTCACCCCACCATCACCCACAGGTACCTCTCTGGTTTTATCCCTGCTGTTGGGAATGAGTACAATATGATCCCCACCTCTGTATGGAAATAGCCAAAGAATGCAGCATGGAGAACAGGTGTCCCATGCAGGTGTGTCCCTAGCTGTAAGCAGCACCCTGCCAGCATCCACACCACTGGATCAATAACAACAGAAATTATTGGCATTAACACATTGCACACCTACCCTGTCACCCCAGGAGAATATAGTGTCTTGCAGTCTGGGACTGTAGGAGTGACAGAATGCAATGGCCTGCTACAGCTGGCCTGCATCACTACCAAATGGCCTACAGCCCTCTGCCAAAGGCCTGTGTCTCACCCATACTGCCACTGTATGTTATGTCATGGACTCCCAAGTAACAATGTCCACAGAACCCAAATGCAAGGTCATGTGGACAAATTCCAGTAACATGTCCACCATGTCCTACTGCATGAACTGTGGACCAACACCAAATTACTGCTGGGATGAGGTGATAACTATAGGGAACTTAGATAATGTTTGCATAATGTTTGGAAGAGGATAAAATAATAGAGGGGGGGCGTAGGAGCATGGAGTGTGTGAAGTCTGAAACTCAACCATGTGTGCATACTATCCCTGTCTGCAAACACAGGAATGGGTGGCTACAAACCTGCTCATAAACCACAATGTGAAGGGGTAATGTCCAGAATTATGACCCTTGCTTCTGGGTAACCTGTGTGAATCTGTACAGCTGTGATGGTATGTCCACAATAGGCTATGGCCATACTGTCATGTAAATGGATGTACAAGCATGGGATCCTCAGCTACCACTGTACCAAGGTTCTGAACCATTTACACATACCCATCAGCAAGTGTCTGCAGCTTCCCCTCCAGAATGGCATGATTGTGCAAGAATATGTAGGCTGCAGAACACAATACTGGACACAGCTGCATTCACCCTGTGTTCCCCACACCATTATTGCAAGCAAATATGTATACCTGACAGTACTTGATGATATAAAACATCACAGTGTAAAACAGTACATATGTCTGAATATCTCTGCTAACACCAAGACCATGTAGCAGAAGCAGCACAGACACAATTACCTACAGTAACCCACTATCCTTTGCCCATTTTGACCCTATATTGTCAACCGATCAACAGATAAACTGCAGAAATATGTTGCTAGCTGTAGGTGTAGAACACAAAAGCCTGCACTGGAGTACAACCTACCTGGAATGGATTAACACATTCAATACAGAAGGTCATACTGGGCATGCTCCCACACTTACAGAAATGAAGCTCATGTCTGGCAACAACAGTGGACTATAAATATCTGACAGTCACAGATGTTGGTGCACACACTCCTCAGTACACACCAGTCATGCTTTGCATACACATTGGATAGGAATACACACATATATCCAAGGACAACACACTATAATAGGCCAAAATTACACATACATAGATGTGTGGAAGATAGTGACAGACAGTGACAAAGAGCCTCCCATCATCAGGCCTGTCCCACCCAGCACACATCCAATTGGCTAAAGCCACATGATGTGCAAATGTCAATCACTGTAGACATTTGCCTCTGGTATCCCTCAGTTCTATAGTGTCTGTGGTGCTTGTGATAACTGTGTAACATGACTGTACAAGTCAGTAGTCATCTAGCAGTTGTATACACATACCTGTGAAATATAAACCTGTGTGTGCCTGAGTGTTGTGTGTCTGCTTCCAGATGAATGAGTTATGGCCCATGCACACACACTGCACACCCCATTGCCTACTATGGCAAGCCTGCTGATGTCTTCACCTTGAAATACACCTTTGGGGAAGGAGTAGCCCTATAAGCTCCGTGGTGTGTGCTATAACTGTGTAATGCTATTGTGTGATGTACTAGTTAGGTAGGAGTTCTAATCCTAGACATGACAACTGTGTGTGTGTGTGTGTGTGTGTGTGTGTGTGTGTGTGTGTGTGTGTGTTTGTCTGTGTAGGGATCAATGCTTTTGAGGCCATTCACACTTACTACAATTTCAAATGCCCTACTTTGGCAGGGCTGCTGATGTCATTCACTTTGAAATACATCTTTGGGGAAGGAGTAGCCCAGTAATCTCCATAGCACATGCTATAACTGCGTAATGCTGTAGTGTGATGTACTAGTTAGGTAGGAATTCTATTCCCAGACATGGCAACTGTAGAAGTTTGTGTGTGTTTACATGTGTAGGGATCAATGCTTTTGAGGCCATTCACAGTCACTACAACTTCCGTTGCCCTACTTTGGCAAGCCTGCTGATGTCATTCACTTTGAAATACACCTTTGGAGAAGGAGTAGCCCAGAAATCTCCGTGGCATGTGCTATAATTGCATAATGCTGTAGTGTGATGTACTAGTTAGGTAGGAGTTCTAATCCCAGACATGGCAACTGTAAAAATGTGTGTGTTTGTCTGTGTAGGTATCAATGTTTTTGAGGCCATTCACAGTCACTACAACTTCCATTGCCCTACTTTGGCATGTCTGCTGATGTCATTCACTTTGAAATACACCTTTGGGGAATGAGTAGCCCAGTAATCTCCATGGCGCATGCTATAACTATGTAATGCTGTAGTATGATGTACTAGTTAGGTAGGAGTTGTAATTCCAGACATGGCAACTGTAAAATGTGTGTGTTTGTCTTTGTAGGGATCAATGCTTTTGAGGCCATTCACAGTCACTACAAGTTCCATTGCCCTACTATGGCAAGCCTCCTGATGTCATTCACTTTGAAATACACCTTTGGGGAAAGAGTAGCCCAGTAAGCTCCGTGGCACGTGCTATAACTGCATAATGCTGTAGTGTGATGGGGTCTATATCAGAACATCAACATTTTAAAACTTTGAATGTTCTAATATCGATCCGTTTTAATCAAACACAAAAAATAGTGAAGCTGCAGAACACTGAATTCTTTCCTAGGGAAAGAATTTGGTTGGCAGGTTCTGTCGCTTTGCTATTTTCAGTGCTGTGCTAGAGATTTACAGGTCGAGTTCAGGTAAATGTGAGATTGTATGGTTGTTAGGATTAGGGCACGGGTTAGGTGAGTTAGGGTTAGGGCACGGGGTAGGTGAGTTAGGGTTAGGGCGCGGGTTAGGTGAGCGTGCGATAGTGACGGACCTTAGGGTTAGAGTTTGGGTTAAGGTAAGTGGATAGACAGTGTATGTATAGTTTAGTGTAGGGCAAGTTGTAGGGTTATAAGTGTATGTATGTGTATTGATGTTTTTTAGGTGTGCTTATGTTCGATATTATGTGGTTTCGATATTTTAGGTTCAATGAAATAGCGTTCGCTATTTTCATCTTTCGATAACATGATATAAATGCATGTGATGTACTAGTTAAGTAGGAGTTCTAATGCCAGACATAGCAACTGCAAAATGTGTGTGTTTGTTTGTCTGTGTAGAGATCAATGCTTTTGAGGTCATTCCTAGTCACTACAACTTCCATTGCCCTACTTTGGCAAGCCTGCTGATGTCATTCACTTTGAAATACACCTTTGAGGAAGGAGTAGCCCAGTAAGCTTTGTGGGTGGCGTGTGCTGTAACTGCATAATGCTGTAGTGTGATGTACTAGTTAGGTAGGTGTTCTAATCCCAGACATGGCAATTGTGAGACTTGAATGTTTGTGTGTGTGTGTGTGTGTGTGTGTGTGTGTGTGTGTGTGTGTGTGTGTGTGTGTGTGTGTGTTGTATGTATCCTGTGTGGAGGTAGCTGTGAGTGTGTAATAACAGGACTCATTGGGGAGCAGGTTTTGCAAATTTCTTATATGGTAGGCCTACTGTATGTCACAATGTCCACCTTGCAAGGATAACAGATGCCAAACAGCAGAGATGCTGGGGTAGACAATCCATACCCCTACATGTGACATCATGGCTTGGGGAACAATATAGGCAACCCTTGTATTACCCATAGAATACTGTCCACCCATGTCTCATACACAGCCACATTCGGCTAGGCAACAAACCCTATGTTGGTAGTTCCCTGCATATTGCCCACGGATAGTAACCATGGTGTGATTGCAATGGACTACAGAGGACATGGCACCCTGTCCCATCCCTACAATAAGCAAATCATTGCATACAGTGCTCCTTTGCTTTGTTCCCCACTAGACGCCTGCAGCAACTGTAGAACCAGCAAATGTAACCCACAAAGGACATACTATGCCTTATACACATGCCCTGTATGGACAGATGCCGCTGACACCAGGGAATACCTGTATCATGCTGTCAATGTAGGTGCAGGATCAACCTGGCGTCCATTGCCAGTTCTCACCACATGAGGTCAGGAATGGCACATCTGATGATAACAGTCTGTCTACACAACATGCCCCAGACACCCCAGGTACGCTTCCACATGTTACAGAACATGCACGTGGGACGTGTGAACATCCCAGATAGAGTCTATGTTATGGAATATAGAACACATACATGGCAAGCATTGTGCAGCACTGGCCACCCACAATAGTAACCCAGATGACTGGATGGTGAATACAATACACACCTCTGTAGGCCAATCCAGACACTACATCCCTGAGCCACACTGCAGACCATTTTCATGTGGCCTAATGCCAAGGTATACCCTTTACCTAGCCTTGTACAGCCTTCTAGCACAGTCAACCACTACACACCTGTGAAGCAATGCACCTATGCATGTCAGTACCAGCAAACCTGTATCTGTCTGTATGTGTGTGGAGTATAATGATTTGGACACCATCCACACTCACTACACCTCCCATTCTCCTACTGAAGCATGCCTTCCGATGTCAGACACCTTGACATACCCTTTGCCCATATATCATCCTGATCACCCCTGTGGTGCATGTGATACCTGCATGTTACTGTACTGTGGCAAACTAGTTAGTTAGGAAGTCTAATCCTGACCCTGCCAACTGTGTTAATATGTGTGAGTCCCTGAGAGAGTATGGCTGTGTTGACCTTGACACCTGTTCTTGTGAACAGGCACGTGTACTACACCTACCTTATCCCTCCTTTATCACTGTTGCTGATGTCACTCACTGTCAAATATACCTTTGGACAGCTTCCCAACATGTAAGCTTTGTGGCGCATGCAATAACTGCATAGACATATAATAGCAATACATAGTCAGGCAGGGGTTTGAAACCCCTTACTGGTAAGTGTGTGACACAAACATGCTTAGGTTTTACTCTCCCACCCCCTTCCTGTCTTGCTTTGTCTCTCTCTGTCTGTCTCTCTCACTCCCTCTCTGCTGGATGTGGAGAAATACACCTGCTTTGCTTAGGCAGCAGCTTGTGTTTTGTAAGTGATGCCCATGATCAGTGATGGCCTCTGCATGAATTGCAGTCACCCACTAGCTGATTGCATGTGGAACAGCTGTGGTAAGATTCCCATAGCCAATTGCATTGAAACACACTCCTATAACTAGGAACATCATGTGAGTGTTGACCCTTTTCCTTCATTGTGAGCAGGACTTCTTGCCGGTGTTTGCCAAACAGCATCACAGATGGTAGTGGGATATACCTCTAATAGCATGCATTGTGGAGACAAGCCAACAAACATGAGGGAGATGTTCCAGACATGACTGCAGAATGTAAGTGTTGCTCTTCTGCATTTGGAGTAATGTTGGTTTACCAGGGTTTGTGTGGATATGGCTGGTCTACATGATTTAATACCTGTCATGACAGTGTTATGTATTTGAGGAAACTCCCACCTGTCGGGTTATCTGCAGACTGGCCAGTGTTTGGAGTCTTATGTGTCCTGTGTTAGTCGCATATTACCTATCTTTGAACTGCAGAAGCATAGTCTGAGGATTGCAGTCAGTACATGGTGACAGCCATGAGAGTTACTGACTTCATATCCCTCATAGGACATATGTCATAACAAACCCTGTTACAACAGTAAATGTATGATGTTATCACAGCAACATGTCAATACTGGCCCTGTGTGTGTGCCTCCAGCCACAAGTCTGTCACCCTTTGTACATATGTCATGCAGTAAGAGGTGCATATGTTCTGTACACCATTATTTATTGACATCATACCTGATAACAAGCCAGTGAGATATCAGACTGCTAGACATGTTATGTATAGTAGGAGTTATATTTGAGGACATAACCTGGGCATTCTGTGGTTGTGTATACAGTAGTGAGGTCTGTGTACTTACTGTGATTGTTGACAGTATGTGTATTGCGAATACGTACCTTGGCCTGTGTACAGACTGAGGTAGATATCATTGTTCTTGGTCCTGTTCTATCTGATGTTGCATGCTGCTTCAGTGTATGGTACCCTATCGGCTTACATGTTTGTAGGGCCAAACACACGCATGTCCCATACCACAGACAGGCATCGGACCACATTGTGTCATGGCCCAGTATCTGTAGGGTTAGTGTGTGAGTGGCACATGAGGATGGTGTTGATCAGACAGTCCATATACTGTAATATTAAGTTTGCTTACCATATATGGCTGTAGCTGTGTTCACGTTGGTTGTGGGTATGCACTTTCACACAGGTGTGTGTTACTCTGTGCTGTGACATGCCTGTAGAGCCTGCTATATTTACAGGTACATGTGTATTCCCCCATAAGAAATGTAGGCCAGTGTTGTGGCAGTCTGCCTGTAGTTTGCACAGTGCTTTGTTACATGCCTAGCAGCTTAGCATAATTACCCAGTGTAATGTTATGTCCAGATATTTGCCAGATGTACTGCTGCCGGGCCACCATAACTGTCATGTATTTCTGACAAAGCAGTAGGATGCTGTACAGATGCATGTCACTAACTAGTGGGTAGTATGTGGCCATGTGACCTCTGCACCACCAGTTATTATGTGTCAGGACAGACAGGAGTGTGTAATGCATAAACTGTGTGGGCATATATAGTTCAGTATTTACGTGATATACCCATTTACATGGCTGTTAACATCCACATTGTCAGGCTTGGTCCACATGTCTCGCAGTAAAGGGATTTGTGAATACCTCTGGACTGACCAGAGTGTCCCAGACTGTTATTGGTCATATCTCTGCTACAGTCCACAGGATCATTACTGTGATATCAGTGGTACTGTGAAGTAAAAAACGTCCACCAGCGAGGAAACTAGGACCAACAAACATTAAAAGTCTTTATTGACGAGACACAAAGCAAAATATTTCAAGCGCTTTCGCTTGGTCAATACCGAGCTTTCTCAAGATAAAAAAACAAGGTACAGTTACATCATTAAATGTAAAATCAAATCATGTGATATACTAATTAACTAATTAGTAATTGTTAAACTGTTGTTAAAAATATATAATTATATTACTGCAACTCAGTTAATTTCAACTACCTATCAAACTAATAAAATATATATAGGTATGTTCTAATGTACAATTTCAAGAACAGTTGAACAGTATATATAAATTAAAATTCATGCTATCCAAACTTATGTTAATTAAATAAATAAAAAATATAAAACAAACAAATGAATTAACAAAAAATATAAACTCTGATAAATTCAAATTATAAAACAAATTTACATTAGAATCTTATAATTGGGCCATTCTCAGTCTAAGCACACTGCTAATATTAATATTCTCATTGAGGCCAGGGGACTTTGCAGCATCCAACCTAACCTGCCATAAGAGTTCTCTAAACTCCAGCCTGGTCTCCCAGTCCCCTCCTCTGGGGTCTGATATGACTTGCTCCAAAACAATAAATTTAAGCTGCATTTTAGGGCAAAGATTAAAATGCTTATAAAAGGCGCTTGTTTCTTTTTTTCTAGAAACATCATATAGATGTTCATAGATTCTCCTTTTTAAAGGCCTTTCAGTTTTCCCTACATAAAAACTAAAACAATGTGTGCAAAGACCCAAATAAATCACACCTTTTGTCCCGCAACTAGAATATCGATCAGCTTGGAACAAAAACTTCCTAGATGGAATATATAAAGTACCATCATTAGTAATAGCAGTGCACTGCTTGCAAGCCCCACATTTATAAGTACCCAGTCTACCCTTTTCCAATGGCAATCCTGCGGGTTGCTTTCTCTCAAATAATTCCTTTAAATTAACGTCCCTTTTCCTGACAAATCTAGGAC
>NC_056748.1:451098153-451248153 GCF_019279795.1 Protopterus annectens | reverse complement strand
ACACAACTGCACCAATGCATCCTAGTACTGACAAATGTGTACATGTGCATTACTGAGAATATCATTGTCTGTGTGTTTGTAGACCTGTAGTTGGGAATACCCTGAGGCCCTTCACACTCACTGCACCACCCGTTGCCATAGTTAGATGTGGCTGCTGCTGTACTGGACATTACATGTACCTTGTTACACTAGTCCCCCAAGGGCTACCTGGGCCTTGCAGTACCAGCACAACACTGTTGTACAAATACCCACTGAGGTCTGGCAAGTGTGTGTATATGTGTGTATATATGTAGGGTACAGCATTCCGAGGCCACATACTCCGATTACAATGTGCATTACCACACAGTATTAGGGATAGTGATGTTGCTGCCCATAGTAGATGCATATCAATGCATCACCCTACAGTGCCTGTGGCATGTGCAATAGATGCATATCCCTGTAGTAGCACTCTTGGGATGGACAGGGGGTTGTATTGCATTCCTGGTCAATGTGTGATGGTGGGTATGTGAGAGTGTCATCATGGGTTCCAGTTTGTACAATATCTGCAGTGGGGTGTGGGTTCTGGGTGTACTGTCATTACACCATGGTATCCCCGGTACATGTCCATTGTATCACTGTATGGTGCCCTCTGTCACCATCAACCATACAGGTAACTGATAACACTATCCAGCCCAGTTTTGCATGTGCTGTATGCAAACTATCTGTAACACAATGGACACACTGACAAGGTAGTTAGCACTGATAGGCCCATGTCTCTCAGATGTGTGTCTAACTGTTATGTGTTTGTCAATGTGTATATGACGGTATGTCACACTATGTATTGTCCATATACAACCATTACATCCCCCATTTCCATACGGTATATGGCTGGGGATGTTCTGCATGTAACATGTAACCTGAAACACACTTCATCCTAAAAGCTGTGTGGTGTGTGCAATTAATGCCACACACATCAGTAGCACTACATACCTAGGTAGGGGTTTAGCCCCAGTGTTGCCAAGTAAGAGTGTGTGTGTATGTGCAGGGATCTACTTCAGGTTGCAGAATATACATGTCCCAGAGGGTCATCTGTCCAAGAACTGTGTGACATATACTAACATGTCACAGGTGTCATTCTGTGGACATACAGTCCATCACAACTACTGTTAGCTGTGTAAATGGCTTCTTCCTCACTGTATACTTGTGCAGCGATACTGTGGTTGGAATATATAGCTGGGTGTGGCTGTTGTGGACACAGCCAACATCATTACTGTTGAGTGTATCCCACCATGTAGCTGGCCATAATACTGTACTGTTAATATTAACAGGTTAGGTATTTGTCTATCACACCATCTGTGGTTCTACAGCACCTCTCAACCTCCAAAGGGTAGGGGTGTGCCACCCACACCAGCACACATATGTTTACTGTGTTGAGGATTGCACTACATTGGGGAAATGGACATATACCCTGCCAGTACCATCGTCAATGACATTAAACTAGCGGACTGCTTATTCCACAATGTGTTGTTCTGCGTAGTCTGGCTTGGTGGAATTACATAGGCTACAATGGGTTCCTTGCACAGGTACATACATCCATGTGTACAGTATTCTCTGTGTAGTGCATCAACACTTAAGCCTCTGTATGTGTTATACTCAAACATGTGGTGTGTACCACCCAGTACAACTACCACTGTCCACTGTAGAAGGGCTGCTAACAGCAGCCACCGTGCACTCACTTGTATACACCTCCCCCAGTCCTATCAGCCATGTGGCACAGGCAGTAACTGATATACTGACCTGTGACATGTGTTTACCTGTACCCAGGATATGGCACAGCTATGGTGTCACCACAGTGCCATACCCCTTGTGAGATATGACAGCAGACCATCCTCCTGCTGACACATGGACACCTACAGCACAAATGGATAACATTATGGAAACCACAATGACTCAGTGTTAATAACAGCTATAATACATCATGGCTGGACAGCTACACTAGCTGACATGTAAGCATTAAATGTTACTGCTGACAACATGTTTCACAGCAGTACATTGGTACACTGTAGTACAGTCACCGTGTGCATCAGAACCATATTAGCCTGTCCCTGCAATGATGTTATGACTGACAGTGATATGGCACAGGTATCATCATATGCACAGGGTATGTTGTTGGTTTGCCAGAGACCTAGGCTGGGCCATACGTTTGACACCATGTGTGTGAGTTAGGGGTTTTAATTATTGATATGGCCGTGGTGATGTGGTGTGTGTAGGTATGGGGTTGCCCTAGGTGTGCTTGTATTGTGTGTGAGTATGCATGCACACAATTCTGCCATATGGCTGCCCTATACAGGTATTTATTGGATAGCTGCAGATCATACCTGGCAGGCTGTGAAGTTCACCATCTCTGGCCATGGACACGAGAACAGTGTTTGGGCTTGTACTGCCACTATGGGAGCAGCTTGGTGTCCTTGCACGTCCATGTCGCTCTTCAGATGCTGGTGTTGCTGGCCTACGTCCACGTGGCCATCGCACCACTTCCACCACATGCTCTAGCACGGACAATCCATGGTCGAGGAATCCCACCATCTCACCCCAGCGTCTATCCATAACCTCTGTAAAATAATGGAGGGCACCTGCAAGATCATGGATGTTGTCAGTTACAGCTGAAAGAGCAGCCTTCTGCAGCCTCAGATCCTGTCTGGTGTACCATTCCATACATGCCTGCACCTCCATGACAGCCTGAAACATGCATCTCGTGGTACCAGATGTGGCATTTCTGCCAGCGGCACGATGACCAGCAGCCCTCCCATGAGCACCCCTGTACATCTGCCTATGTGGTACCCTGCCAGGCATTCAGCTATGGCTTCTGTGTCCAGACACAGCAGCCATAGATACCACTCTGTCCTGTGCACTGCCACCAACCGCCAACTGTCCCTCTGCTATGGCCACTGCTGATGGGGTATCTATAGGCACTGTGACTGTGTGCGGGGATGGGGTGGATAACAGGGGGATGTCAAACAATGGCACAGTTTCAGCCTCTGACAACCCCGCATGTGCCTCAACACACCTATCATAATTTTTAGTGTCTGTATGGACACCAACATCAGATTGCCTGCAGGATGGACCCTGCCCCACCTTGCCACCTGTGAGGAAAAAACAAGAAATGCACTTTAAGACCTGTATGTCATTGCTTAACAGCACACACACACACGCACACACACGCACACACACACACACACACACACACACACACACACACACACACACACACACACACACACACACACACACACACACACACACACACACACACACACCCTGACATACAACCATAATACCTACGTGTCCCTGAGTTTACGGACTGTCCCAAGTTTAATCTCTTAAGTTCCCCATCCTGCATCACACTTGGAAACTTACACTCATTAATACCAATCATTAATGTATCATTCTTCTAATTGCCTAGACAAGTGATCACAAAACATGACCTGTTACTCCATTACCTCTTTGACTTGATTGGAGTCGGCTTTACAAGGACTCATTGCTGTCATCCAGTATTCACCCTGGGTTTGTCCAGACATCATGAGCATGGCCCCCATATGTTAGGGGCTACTACAGTCACTCAATAATGTCACGCACTAGAGTGTCATACTTAGCTATTGCTCAGAAGATGCAAGCTCTCTTGCTGTATTAACTTATTATGTGGACTACAGTAATATTTGGAAACACTCTCTGGTGTTGTCTAGTAATTCCCCAATGCAGCTGTAGTGCTGCATACGTGGGTATTCTTTCACCTTCCTGCTGATTGCAATATAACAGTATACCTAGTGTCTAGTTTCCCTCCCAATGCATGTTCCATGCTACAGACCTTATTATACTATCAGCTGTCCTGTGATTATATATCAGACAAGTATTCCTGGTGTCTCATGTGTCAGTCTATGTCCATGTACTGCATGATTTGAAAGGTAAGTCGAGACATATGAACAACCCCACAGTCACACATGTGCATACATGGACACACACACACACATACACACAAATACACACACACATACACACACACATCCTACATACATCAACCCACCCTCCTTACAGGTGGGGTTGGATGAAAATATTACACACAGACCTCCAATTACCCATCTGTCAACATGCATAACATATGGTACTCAACAACATGTAGTGCAGCTATAGTCAATTCATGCTAGCAACAGTATACATGTGTGTGATGCATGGGTTGTGTCCGTATGTGATGCCCCTTCCCGTGGGAAACACTGCACCCATGTACACAGTATTGCTCTGCACCTGTTCAGCATCCTGATATGTACTGTGCACCATACCTCACAGGTGTACACATCTTTGCTGAATGTGTATTACAGTGTCAGTTATGTCTGCTCTGCTGCTCACAGCTCCTATGTGTTTGTCCGACACATACCTGGGATGATATGTGGACAGATGTCATTTGTGAATGCCTGATGTTTGATTTACAGATGTCATCATCAGTGGTGCATGTATGACCAATACGATACAATTACACTAACAACCCTCAAATCTTACCATGGCTATGGGGAGTGTACATATCCTTATTGATATGACTTCCTCTTCCTTGATATGCCATGGGACCACATTACTGCATATGCTAACATTACGTGAGCCAGTTATGTGACATATGTCCTGTACAATCAAATGCAGTGTCAAACAAATGTGTTAGTTGTGCTAATGCTGATTGAGACGTATACACTTTGTGGGTGCATATCTGTGCACGCCCTTATCATGATTTGTTGCACCCACTGTTATGTGTACTACAGCAGTCACTATTCCTGGCAGGGGTATACTAGCATGGGCCATCTGCATTTGCCAGTATTTGATCAGCCTGCCCTACACATGTCCCCCAACTCTGCATGATTGCAAGGTCAACTATTGTGCACATCCCCTGGAGTTCACACACTGCCGTCACTATTGCTGTGGAGTCAGGGCTATGTCTGCCACAGTTCCTGACCCTGGCTGTGTGCAGATACAGCAATTTTTAGCATCCTTTGGATCCCTGCTGCAGTGCACTGTTGTGTCATGATGACACCCCCTCCCCACCTTCAGCCTTTTTGCAGATGTTTGACAACTATGGCCTACACATGTCTGTCAGTTTGCAGTGTCCCAAACACTGAACACCACTTGTAACAGCCTAGTCCCAGCTAATGAATGGCAAACATACAGGTGTACACTGGCACCAGCACAGTACAGATGGGGATGGTGGGCCTGAGGTGTGGTGAGATGTTGGTTGTGCAGCACATCTATCTTACATGATACTGTCTGTAGGTTTCCAGCGTGGTCTTGGTGCACCAGTACACATTGTAATGCATGCCTTTTGGGGACCTTCTCTGTTATGCATATGCTACCTGTAGAGAGGCCTGGCTGATGTTTCCTGTGGTACAACTGTCCCATCTGATTACCCTAACCCATGGGCCACACGTTTGCAGAGTCCAGGCAATTGCTGACACAGGTACTGCACAACTAGTACTTGCTAGACATTCCTGCAACTCCCTCAGTGTTGTGGCATGTTACTAGGCAGCCTGCATGACCAGTTTGCTCCATGTGACATCATCTGTCTTGGATGGCCATCTGATTATTTCCTACATTATTCCTGTTCCATACATCTTCGCCACATACATGACTGTATGCACTGTTTGCCATGGTATATGCAATGGTGAGGTATGGCTACATGTCCAACTCCTGGATGCTACCTGTTGGGTATGGGGTCCACACCATGGCATGAAAGATATGTGCAAGCCACGGCTGCCTCTGTTGCAGGTAAGTGGGAGCATTTGATGGCCAAATGTCTTGGACAGCAGACTATTTCTTGGTGTGACATTGGGAATGTGTATTTGCTGGAAGGTGCATTTCCATGACAAATGCATGCAGTCAGTACCTCAACAGCTGCTTCCACTATATTTTATCTGGAGTGTGTGCACACATATGCTTCCAGTGTTTGTGAAGGTATGTATTCTCCATATTTGCTGTCCTAACATACGATTCCATATTACACACTCATTGCTCATGTTAGGACCACATTGCAGGTTGTAAGGGTTGTGGACTGCAGTATTGTGATATGCAGTAGTGTAGATCTGTAACAGTTGCCATTGTAATACTGGCATATACACTGTTGTAGCACTGTATACGGGTGATGTTTCACACATGTTCCTACTGTAGGCAATTTGTCCCACCATTATGGTCATCTCTGTGCACACATTTTGCAATGACATGATGTTAGTTATATTGCAGAATTCTGACATACCCTTCAGATACACCATCATGGTGATCACTGTGATGCAGTGCAGTTAACAGCAACAATACATGAACATGTACGGCATGAATTATGGGTAGGTGTGTTAAATGTGTGCATGGAATATACCATGGCCATAACATGACCGGTGTATTGGCAAACCTGAACAAACACCATACTCACCAGCTACAGGTTGCTGCCTTGGAGGTATACCAGAGAGACCTACAAAAGTGTGTGAGAGATGTGATGTCGGTAGCCACAGCTGTGGCATTGGTACAGGGTGGGTGCAGCATTACAGTACATCAACAGTACAAGCTCACAATACTACAGATTATGCACATCTGTTTATTACTACTATGCAGTAACAGACTATATACATATGTCATCTCACATATGCATGATCTAACTATACAGATGCAGATGGATACACAACAGTGGTCTACTGATGTGCCCTGTGGCCTTACTTGCATGCTCCTCTGCCATTGTGTGGGTAGCACCCACCTCCACTATACTCTCCACCAGGTGTTGTGTGTGCAGATGGGTAGGTGCCCCGAGGCTAGCAAGGAGCTCCTCAACATGTGTTGGGGGGCTGGATGACATGGCCCCCCCTATTGCGAGCTGATCCCCCTGACTGCAGCAGCATGCTGATGGGCATTGCAAAGTAGGTCTGTGCAATGATGCTGGACCTGCTCATAACTGCAGTTATGTAGGCCGACATTGTTTACCCTGTGGACAAGCCTCTCCAGGGACATCTTGCCTGAAAGACATAAAGATGGAAACAGGTCTGAGGACCTCATACAGCAAGGTTAACATAGTTTTTAATACACCTCGCTGTCTACCCCTCACCATATCAGCAACACCAATCTGATCACACAACTCAATAGGTATGGCTACAGAATACCTACCATTGGGACATGTATTGTACAACACTTTGTGCTATGTGTTTGTAGTCATGTTCCCCATGGGGACACTATCATTGGTGGCCTGTTACGGACAATGTCACCTGCATGCTGTTGTAAGGGCCACTGTGGTTACATATATGCATGTGGTCTGTTTGCTATGTGATTGCTGCACATCTGTTAATTTGTGTTATTAGGGATATCTATGCATGCTGTTGGACATGATCTGGAAATGTGTGGACTATTACTACCTACATACGTTCTATAACAGTGACACAGTAGCATGTTTAGGGAACAGTTGCCAGCAGAACCACCTCTCCCACTTCATCTGGCCATGTTACCAGGCCACATCACATGTGAGGCCCACCCTGGGTCCTCCTCATCTACTGGTCCTGCACTACCTTCAGGTGGAACCACCTCAGGGGATGGTGTTCACCCCCCCCCGGAGCACACGCATACGTGATCCTTTCACTTGAGATCAGGTCCAGGGTCTGGTGCACAGGGAGCTCCACAGAGACTTGGGGGTTGTGCTACAGCACCTTGAGGCCCTCAGTACACACTCACAGGGTCTGCATGCTCCTCCTGCTCAGCCTCCAGACCAGGTACCTTCAGGGCTGTGAAGCTGATGTGACTGGCCATGGGTGGGGGCTTGGTCCCATTGTTTCCATATGGGGGGCTCATGTGGCTTCCACATCACAGATGACACTCCCAATCCAGGGTGTTTACCCACCACGTGTCATATACCGCCCCTGTAGGCTGTCTTCTCTATCTTCCAACCCAACCCACCTCCACAAATATACCTGCTACCCTTCCCCAAATTCCCAGTCCCACCTTCACAAACAAAGGCAATGTGTTCCCAACATGGGGTTCACATCTGACATAACCGTCCATTTCGCACACACTTACTGCTGTATGTATGCAAATAAATATATATATATATATATATATATATATATATATATATATATATATGTGTGTGTGTGTGTGTGTGTGTGTGTGTATGTGTGTGTGTGTATTGATATGTGTGATGTTCCCTCACACATATCTTGCAGCACTGTTATGTAAAAGTAGAGGACATGTATTTATATACATATGTGTGTGTGTTTGTATATATGTATATAGACTTCTGGCTACTCAATGCCAGAAGTCTAAACCTCAAAATACATGGACTCGTTGTACTTCTCAGTATGGAGAAAATTGATATATGTGCAGTAACAGAAACCTGGTTTAAGGCTCCAGAGAGCACCCCAGCACTACCAGGCTACAACTCATACCATACTTTTCAGCCACAAAACCCGGACCAAAATACAAAAGGCAGGGGAGTATCCATATTCATCAAAGATACCCACATCTCCAGGTTAGTGGCACAGCATGATGCTTCAGAGATCATCCATGTGCAACTAACAATGGGCAAAACTGCTATTCAAATTACAGCTTGCTACAGATCACCCACCATGTCCCAGGACCCCCACTTTGCATTCCTGGAAACATAAAGGTCATACCAAACACCCTGATATTGGATGATTTCAATTACCCAAACATTAACTGGGAGAACTACTCAAGTGCAAACTCCCTTGCACAACATTTCCTAGAATTTATAAACTCAAACACCCTGGATCAACTGGTCAACACCCCCACCAGAGGTGACAACATACTGGACCTGGTCATCACCAACATAGGCGACCGGTGTTCCACACTGGAGGTCAACCCCTTGCTGGTTAGATCTGACCATAAACTAATCACTCTGGATATCCACATTCTGCCACCACCGCTGGTCAAAGAAACCACCATAAAAAACTTTTCAAAAGCAAACTTCACGTTACTTATGACCAAGGTGGGAAGTTTCAAAGCCCCCATGCTAAAGGATAACGCTGTCCAAACTGCAAAATCCTTTACTAATGCATTCTATGGGCACCTACAAGAATGCATGGATCATGCTATCCCAAACAAAACCAAGACGCACTCCTCCAAGAAAAAGAAACCAGTCTGGTGGACCCCTGCCATAAACAAGCAATACAATAGAAGGAGGAAACTAGTACAGAAAAGTGTAAAATCTCAAGAAGGGAAGACATCCCTGATCAGTATCAGCAAGAAACTATGTTCCCTCATAAAATCATCCAAGGCTAGCTTCAAAAGAAAAATTGCCATGGACTCCAAAGGTAACCACAAGGCATTCTTTAGCTATGTCAAGAATCTAAGTGGCAATTCTCAGATCTGCTTGGAGTTAGTGCAGAATGGCGCAAAATATACTGAACTGACTGATATAGCTAACATCCTAGCAGATAGGTTCAGTGCAAACCTCACCCCCCCCTCACCCCCAAAAGGGCCCATAACTATACCATAAGAATGTAGCGCCCATGAAATCACAGACACTCAGGTTAAAACAGTCCTCTCCAAAGCCAAAAACACAGCATCAATGGGACCGGGCGGTGTCCCAGGCTGTGTTCTACATGAGCTCAAAGATGTACTAACCTCTCACCTAAACACACTGTTTAAACTCAGCCTCTCCACAGGCTACATGCCCACAGAGTGGTGCACAACAACGGTTATTCTGCTCCACAAAGGTGGAGCCACAATGGACCCAAGGAACTATCGCACTATAAGCCTGACTAGCTTGGTTTGCAAAGCTATGGAGTGCATCATCATGGATCTCATTAACAGAGACATTGGGAACATCCAAACATTGGACCCTACCCAGTTTGGCTTTGTTAAGGGCAGATCATGCCTCCTAAACCTGGTGGACTTCTTTGAGACAGTTACCAAGGCTATAGATAAGGGAAAGGTGGTCCACACAGCCTACCTAGACCTCACAAAGGCCTTTGACACCATTGCCCACTCAGGTATTATAGACAAGCTCACCAGCCTGAACATAAACCCCTATGTCACAAGATGGGTTTCTGACTGGCTCATGGACAGAACCCACATGGTAAGAGTTGTGGGAGCTAGGTCTGACTCTAAACTGGTTACAAGTGGCATTCCCCAGGGCTCAGTCTTAGGACCCCTCCTGTTCAGCATATACTTCTCAGAGGTACAGGCAAGCACAGGAGGACTATGGCTGACCAAGTTTGCAGATGACGACAAACTAGGGGCTATAATTGACTCTCCGGCTGACACAGACATCCTCCAAAAGGGTCTCACTGAGACAGATACCTAGTGTCAAAACCATGGCCTCAAGCTAAATTCCAAAAAGTGCATAGTCATCCCCTTTGGAAAAAAAAGTACCCACAAACTACAACATAGGTGGTAGCCCCCTAAATACTGAAGATGTAATAAGGGATCTGGTGTCCCAAGTAGATAGTAACCTCTCCTTTGATAATCCCATTGCCAAAATGGTTAGAACATCCTTCTATGTGGCCCACCTAACCACAAAAGGGTTTGCATCCAGATCAAAAAAGGTCATTGGGCCCCATTATGCATTACTCATCAGACCCATCATAGAGTACAATGCCCCATTTGGGATGTACCTTACAAGACACCTGCAACAACTGGAAAGACCACAGAAGTACCTCACCAAGAGGATCACTGGCCTCAAGCAGATGCCCTATGCAGCTTGACTGAAGAAACTCCAGCTGTACTCGGTTGCATACCGCCTAGAGGTGATCTCTGCCTGACATACAAGGCCATGTCCAACCCAGAATTGATGGACATGCTCCACCTAAAGAAAACCATATCCCCTTGAGCTTTGTGCTCCAGAGATCTAAACCTCACCACAACAATAAATAGGACATGCTGGAGGGATAGATTCCTGTCCCAGAGACTTCCCATGCTCTGGAACAAAATTCCAATCTTTATTAGACAGAGCTCTTTGCTAACCCTCTTCAACAGAAACCTTGACGAGTGGATGGGAAACAGAAAGTTTACACCAGGGATCACTTCAATGGCTCTGATGGACAGAGGCACAGGGAACTAATCTAAGGGAGCGGCGAAAGCCAACACATTCTGGCTAGGCTTATAAATGCCCTCGGGCAGATAGCCTAGTACCTACCTATGAACCTATGTAGACATACACACACACACACACATATATATATATATATATATATATATATATATATATATATCTATATATGTGTAGATATATATGAGTTGTGTATATATATATGTCTGTATATCTGTAGACATACATGTATATATATATATATATATATATATATATATATATCTACTTCAAAATGTCGACCGTTCAGAATGCCAACTTTCATATGGCCGACACCATATGATCGACATTCCGAAAGACTGACATCCTGAAATAGCAACATTTACCTACCTGTAAACACAGTAAAACTGTGTTATGCAGGGGAGCAAGCCCACTGCACCCACCACACCGCCTGCTACATAAATATTCTCACTCCGGGATTGCACTACAGTGCAGGAAAGGGGAATATCCCAGTCCCGCACTGTAGCAGGATCTCCGCTATCATTTGTTGGCTTTTCAAATGTTCGCTCATATGGTGTCGGCCATATGAGTTTTGAACATTTGAAAGTTTGACCAAATGAAGGGCTCCTATATATATATATATATATATATATATATATATATATATATATATATATATATATATATATATCTATGGGGTGCATTCAGAAAAAAGGTCCACACTCTCTAACTCTCCTTCCTGCACAGCTACACTGTTCTGCCTTGCTACAACACAAACAGTTGCCACATGTGGACACAGCCTAACATTAGGGGGGTATATATAGAGACAGATTGCAGGTAAGCCTATTACACACTCATGGCATTTCTGCATGCTACATTACATGTTAACATGACTGTCCTGCAAGTGGTGGGCTCTGGAACCCATGTGTTCATCATAACAGCATTACGTTTGCCACCAGCTATTGACCACACTACATGCCTTGCATTACACAACACCCACTATGATGGCTTACATCTTGTCAAGTCAGTGCTGATCTGCACAGTTGACAGGTATGGCCCACTACCCATAGGGACAGACACTATTGCCAATAGCAGCTGTTCAGCTGGACATCATTACAACAGCAGCACCTGATGGCACATATAAATCATTCCACATCATCTATCCCATTATTATGGACCAAGTACTACATTCAATTACATGCATATATACTTCACATACCTGTTGTGGGAATGATGTTTCTTCTATATAGTTTGCTGTGTGGATGGCTGGATGGATGTGTTTCTTTTTTTGTATTTTTTTTTTTTGCTTTCACGCTCTCTCTCTTTCTCTCTCTCTCTTTCTCTATCTCGGTCTCTCTCCACTAAATGGATTGAACTTCTTCAAATAGATTGCAGCATGGATTTTGTAGGTGATGCACATGATAAGGTGATGGCCTCTGCAACAATCAGTGTCCACCACTTGCTACCTGCATGCAGCATGCTGTGTAGTACTTCCAATTACCACTGTCATGGCAATCCACTACTATAAATTCCTGCATCATGTGGGCATTGTCCCTTTACCTTTCCTGCATGGAGGACATCCTTCCTGTGGGTGGGCACCAGTGTTACAGACAGCAGGTAGCAATACCTCTTACAAGAGGACTTGCAGACTCAGGTCAGCTACATATTTGTATAAGGTTCCAGACCTACAGACAGTGTGAGTAGTGTTGTTATATGCATTGTATAGCACCAGTGTTACAGGGTTTGTATGTACATACTAGTTTAACATGGAATGCAGTCTGTCTGCATAGCTCTCAATTGTGGGCCCATCCACATGATGGCCAGAGGAGTGCCTGTTATGTTTTGTCTGTCCACCACACAGGTCTTGTGTCAGATATATCAGTGGCATTGTGTGTGCTGAGTGCTATCAGTACATGGCTACATCCATTTGTGTTTCTGACTTCATATTCCTAACTAATAGTATGTTGCAGAATATCCTGTAACACCAGCAACTTTCTCAGTGTATAACAACACTATTTCACATATGGCCCTGTGTTCCAGCCTCTGTCCTCCACCTATATACCAGGCTTTGTCCATATAACATGCAGTAAGATGTTGTTATGTAGTGGCATGTGATTATGTCGTGCTGCCATTCCTGCCATCATTCCAGTGCTGTTGTGGTCCCCACACATATTGTGGGGTAGGGTCCATATATATGTGGGCTTCAGCTGCACAACACATGTGTGTCCTTCTGCAGTCCAGAGGTCAGTGTATGTAACAGTGTTATATGCCCCTGTAAGTCAGCCTGTGGGGGAGGGTCATGCACCATATATAACCTAGGTTGTTACGACATGTGAGGGATATCGGTAATAAGCCACCTTGGGATATATGGCTGCACATTTCCATACATTTCACATTGGGAACATTGGTGGCCTAGTGCTTACTGTCATACAGACTGTTCTGTTTGTCAATGTGATAGTGATGTTTTCAGTTAAGCATTGCTATGTAACAGATACATCCTCATTGTGGCAACTTAATTCTTTTCCCCCTAAGGGTTGAGTACAGAGTGTAATTTGAGGCTACTGAACTATACATCTGCATTACTTACTGTTGATTGAGTATTATACTCTGGACCAGTCTTTCTTTTCTGTTGTACTACTTGAAGGCCTTGGCCTAGGCAGCAACATATGTTATGCTTTCAGATTACTGTATAAAATGATCTGCTTGAGAATTGCATTACTCAGTTAGTATGTATTTCAAAGACCTAACAGCTATATGACATGCTATATGACATGGCATATATAACTGTAATAGTACACAAATAAACATTTCTTATGTATGCAAACCTGTGTGTGGTGTCATATCCTTTGACTTCTCTTTGGGTATATGATTCATGCAACAATTGTCTTTTGTGTGAGTGAATCATACACTGTCCATTTGAAAAGGTGGCAACTGTAGAAATACTTGGCTGTTCAATATGCTGTGCACTGCCTAAATATGTATCTTCCTATACATATCTATGTGCGTGTATGTGTATTTACATATATATCTATATGTGTATATGGGTCTATTTGATATGGTCGACATTTCACAATGTCGAAATTCATATCGCCGGGACCATATGATCAACATTTGAAATGTCGACCATACAAGCAGAACATAAAAAGCAAAAAAAAACTTTCCTTAATACTGCTAGCTGGGGGGCTTCACCCCTCTGCACACCCTGGAACTTAAATATACCAACTCCAAGATCACACTACAGTGTGGAAGTGGAAATCTTTCCATTCCGCACTGTAGGGAGATGCCGGTTCCCCATGGTTGACATTTCAAATGTCGATCATATGGTCTTGGCCATATGAATGTCGACATTGTGAAATGTCGACCATTCGAAGGGGACCCATATATATATATATATATATATATATATATATATATATATATATATATATATATATATGTATCTTTGGAATGTTTATTGCTTCCACACTGTACATTCCCTATGGTAGCCAGACTGTACTGCATGATATGTTATTGATACCATCCTGACATCATGCAGGTTCAATGGATTACTGTTAACGTCTTGTGGCCATGTTGTGTAGGGTCCTGGGTATGGGACTTGCAGCAGTTGGTATTGTGTTGCAGGGGCAGATCTCTTTGGCTGTGGGGGGTGGTGTGATATCAATACTTACAAGAGGTATTTAGCTTGGGCCCCCACACTCCCATTAATGGTGGCTTTGGTCATATATATATATTTGTTATGTTCTGTTTTATTTCTATAGATATATATCTGTATATACATACACACACACACACACACACACACACACACATATATATATATATATATATATATATATATATATATATATATAGACTATATATGTAGACATATATATCTATAGATGTATGCATATGTGTGTGTGTGTGTGTGTATATATATATATATATATATATACACACACACACACACACACACACACACACACACACACACACACACACACACACACACACACACACACACACACACACACACATCTACATATATAAATCCATTTCCTGTAGTGTTGAATAACTGCTGGAAGATATGTTGTGAAAACATCAGGGTTATGTATATCTTACATGGTGTGCAGGGTCCTGGGTTCGAGACTTGCAAAGGCTGTTTATTTTGTTGCTGGGCAGAACAAGGGCCATTGGATACAGAGTGATTAAGGCACTTTTAAGCAGTTGAAAGTGGGTTTGCGTGAAGCTAAGCACTGCTGACTTCCAGCTACAGTGTTGCATATTCAGCTTCTAAATTGCTTAACCTGTGTAGGCATTGCTTACCCCCACACAAGCAAGCTTAAACATGCTTACTGCTGCTTAAAAGTGTTTACTCCCACTTACTCCCGTGCTAATTTCTTTAAAAAAAATGAAAAAGGATTGATAGGAAAGTGGTGAAAAAGGGGCACAAAGAGGGAAAGGCAGTAGGGAAAATAGCCAGGGATGTGCAGGACGGGTGTAGGAAAGGTCCATAACTACCCATTTCTTCTACAGCAACAGCTGTGCATATACACTGGTTTGGAGGTAGATTTGGACACTCATAGAGGGGTGAGGACAATAGTAATATGTTGTGAAGCCAATTAGACCAGATTACGTGTCCAGTGGACATGTGTGCAAAATGGACAGCTATGTATGGGGTGAGATTTTTTGGGGGCAACAGATTGCCTTTTTTATTTTTTTTTAAGGTGAGAGTGGGATGTTGGGGAGGGAAAGTAGGTATATTTGGGGAGGTAGATTGGGTAGGATAACAGACAAGACAGACAAGACAGCATACAGGGGCAGTATATGACACATGTGGGGGTAAAGACCTTGGATTGGGAGGGGTGTTTGGAATTCGGAAGCACATATGCCCCCTAGTGGAAACAGTGGGACTGAGGTCTCCACCCACTGGCAGTCACGACTGCACCTTCACGGCCCTGAAGGTTGCTGTGCTGGGGCTGAGTAGGAGGGGCAGGCTGGTCCTCTAGTTGCGCCATGCAGCCCTCAAGTTGGCGTAGCAGATCTCCAAACTCCCTATGGAGCTCCCTACACACCAGACCCTGGACCTGACGATGGGTGACAATATCCTGTCCAAGCCCAGTCCTGGAGGGGGACGAGTCCCATACCCTGAGGCGGTTCCACCCAAATGTGGTGCATTACCAGTGGATGAGCAGGTCCTGGGGTGGGCCCCAGCCATGCGCCTGGTGCCACGGCCAGATGAGGTGGGGAGAGGTGGGTCCGCTGGGACCAGCCTTCCCAAACGTGCTATGGTGTTTCAGTTTTAAAACATATGTAGGTTAGTAATAGTCAATACATTCCAGAATTAGGTATAACAGCATGCATAGATATTCCCATTAACCCGAAACACCAGATATGGAACAGTTGCATAGCAAACAGAACACATGCATATATGGAACCACAGTGGCCATTACAACAGTATGCAGGTACATTGATGGCAGCATGCCACCAATGTGGGAGTATTTCAACATGGCACATGCATAGAAAAAATTTTAATAGCTGTCAAACAATAGGACATATGTCCCAACAGTAGATTTAATAGTGCACATACCGATTGAGTTGTGTATTTAGTTTATTGTTGCAGATATGGTGGGGGGGGGGATGTCAATTAGCAACTTGTAAATCCCTGTAGTTCTCATTACTTTCCTAGTCATTGCTGTGATCTGTACCTTACAGGTATTATTACACTACCCAATGGCCTTAGTTTGGACAGTGGTATGGATGTAGACAACTATATACATGAACTGTGTTTTACCTGCAGTTTACACCTGTTACCTGGTATACCTGTGGAGATATTGTTTGTTTACACTACCTGACTGTTTCTACGCATATTCCCAGATTCCAGGTTGATGTTCTGCACATATCTCTCCATATCTTATTGCACACACTCTGGGCATGTCTTGACAACATGCAGGTGAAACCGGGACATATTTTGACTATTGTCCTCATAAACCTTTAGTGAGTTGTACAATGACAGGTTTGTTTTCATAGACATTTTCCAAATTTTTACAGGCCTGTCAGTCAGTTATATGACATTAAATGCTGCCTACATGTCAGAGATTAGCACACTGATATGCCAGGGAGACAGGGTAACAGCCAGTAGATATGAGCCAATTCTCTGGACATTCTGGACAGATCTGTACAGTCGAGGGGTATGATTCTGCATACAGCTTACTACCATTCCCAGGATTCAAACCATGGCTGTGTGTGCTAAAATAAAACAGTGTACATCACAGTTGGGTGTGCTATATAGATATTTGTTGTGTATCTTTTCTCTGAACAGTCGAGGGGTATGATTCTGCATACAGCTTACTACCATTCCCAGGATTCAAACCATGGCTGTGTGTGCTAAAATAAAACAGTGTACATCACAGTTGGGTGTGCTATATAGATATTTGTTGTGTATCTTTTCTCTTAATTCTTTCTATAAGTCTCCTGTGGTTTTACAATCTGACCTTGTAATTCCAACACTCTTATACAGGATTCCCAAGACAGTTTTATTATGTAGCACTGTGTGGATGACTGTGATGAGTAATACCTTATTAGTCAGAGATACTGCAACACTAACACTGCCATACAATACCAGACTAAACAGTACCAGTCCAAGATTTCAATCTTTTATTTCTAGGCACAGTTTGTGTATCTATCAGACCTGTGGGGGGAATGTTTATAGGTTCATAGGTTCATAGGCTAGTACTAGGTTAACTGCCCTTGCGAGCCATTTTAAGCCTAGCCAGTTATCCCCTGTGAGATTTAAACCCTGAACCTTGTGTTTGTAAGGCTAACACCTTAACCATTAGGCCACCATCCCAACCCTTAGTGTTTGTTAACACTACCTGAATGTTGTCACACATATTACCAGATTCCACATTATTATTATGCACATATGTCTCACTCTGGTACTGCACACACTCTGGTCATAGCTTCACAGCATGGGGTAGAGTTGAGACATACTTTGCGTATTACTCTCATAACATTTTGGTGAGTTGCTAGAGTGACAGGTTTGTTCTTATGGATATATTTCTGACAGTTATGATGTCTGACAATCGGTTGTATGTCATTATTTGCTGCCTAAACTTCTGGGATCATCCCGCTGATTTGCCAGGGGGACAGGGTGACAGGCAGGGGACTTACACCAATTATCTGGACTTTTTGACAATATCTGTACAGTTGTGGGGTATGATTCTGCATACAGCTTTGTACCACTCCCAGGATTGGAACCATGGCTGTGTGTGCTAAAATAAAACACTTCACGTCTCAATTGAGTGTGCTATTTGGATTATGTTGTCTATATTTTCACTGTTTTCTGTCTAAGTCTCTCTCAGTTGTACAGTATGACCTCTTGTGATTACAACAGTCGTGTACAGACATTCCTTCATGTTTTATTTATGTAACACAGTGTGGGTAACAGTGCTTAATACAACATTACTCTTAAGAGATTGCAACACTACATTATCATATGAAACCAGAGTAAACACAAGCAGTCCAGCAGTTAGAACTTTATTGTCAGGCTGTTAACCTTTTATTTATATACCACCTGTATGAGACTCTTTCTGCAATATTGTCTGTTTTTTTCAGTGCATGCTATACACAATACAGGTTTTATACTGGAAATTAACTTTCTACTACTTTTAGATTTATTTCTTATGACAGTACATGCAAGATTATTACTAACCTGCCTCGCGACACAACCTCTGCAATCTACAGGCATGGGCTTCCCGGTTCACAGCCTGCTCATCTGCTGCTGTCAAAGACATAAGAGGAATATTTAGCCATACCTATCCATAATATACATGAGCTGGCAATTATTAAACAGGTAGTATACTGATACACACGGTTGGTACATCACCCGTCCGCCTAGCCTCTTGGATCCACTGATCCAAGAGCTCCCTCTTTTTCTGATTCAGGTCGGCATAGTAATGCCTGACCTGCTCACCAGTTCAAGATATGCCAGTAGCACTGGTGAGGTCATGGGCGAGACGGTCCCAGGCTTCTGCCTTTATATTGGGAACCCTGGTACTGACCCTGCAGCAGTCTCTGGTCATGGTCTTTAACAAGGAGTCCTGCCATGACTTTGGACTCCTGGATGCCCCAGCTCTGTGCCGGAAGCATACTCCTTCACCCACACTGGACATAATGCCTACAGGAGGAAGCTGTAACCAGTTTTGAGATGTATTTCCACCTGTGGGGTTTAAATAGGGCAGATTTCCCATACTTTGCCATGACTGGATAGTTTTGAAAATGCTAAGCTATGGGCAAACCTGCTTACCTAAGGTTGGCATTGCTTAAAGGTGTATACTAATGGGCAAACTGATTTAGCTGGCATACACATTACTTACACCTAGTAAGCAGGGGTGTGCAATGCTTAGCATTGCTTAATTTTTAATTTGCACACTATTTGCTGTTTTTCAGTGATTTATTATTCATTACATGTTATATATGTGTTTGGTATCCATGATTCATATGTACGTACACTGTATGGGGTCCTTGTGTTTATTGGTGGATTTCAGCACTTTATTACAATGACACCTCACATCTGGACTTAATGCAGTACTCCAGTGCACATATTTATGTTATGTAGTAGGTTATACAACATAAAACTGTATATAGATTCCTTTCACATGTTAATTTTGATTTTCCTATAGTGCGGATCTGTTTGGTAATACCTCACTCTTATGTACTGCTGTGATGGCTTGCTGGTTAACTACTGTGACTCTAGTGTCCAAGGTCCTGGGTTCAACACCTACAAAGGCTGTTTATTTTGTTGCTGGGCAGAACAGAGGCTGTTGGACACGGAGTGATTAAGGCACTTTTAAGCAATTGTAACCGGGTTTGCACAACGGTAAGCAATGCTAACTTCTGGTTAAATATGCTTACAGAGAGTTAGTTTCAGTATTGCTTAAACTGTGTGCACATTGCTTACCCCCATGCAAACAGGCTTAAACCCACTTACTATTGCTTACAAGTGCTTACTCCCACTTACCCTCACACTAATTTAGACAGAAATGTAACATGGTTCTTGGGAAGGTGGTGGATTTGGACACTCTATGGATTTATCATTCATTACACATTATACCTTTGATTTGTATCCCTGATTCATGTGTACATATACTGTATGGGGGACTTGTGTTTATCTGTTGATTTTACATTATTACAATGACACCTCACATCTGCATTTAATGCAGTACTCCAGTTCACAAATATATGTTATTTAGTGGGTTATACAACAAAAAATATTGTTCATAAAGTGATTTGACATGGAAAATGGAATTTACTCTAGTGAGAATCAAACCGGGAATGACTGCTCATAAGATGAATGCTCTGATTACTACACTATTGCAGTACTGCTTCATTTGCATGTATCTTGATATTTATCTTCTTGTGCCATTTAAGCTACAGTATGTGTAGCTAAGCAATGGGCAAACACGCGCACTTATGGTTAAATTTAATCTGTTTGATAAAAAAAAGTGTTTATATTATTATATTTTAAATATTGCTCTTATAAACTTGGGTTGTTGCTAGGGTAACGGGATTTGTTTTTATGTACATTTTCTGACTGATTTGAAGTCTGACACTTGCATGTTTGCCATTATTTCAGACTTCATTGATGAGATCATTCCAGTAATTTGGCAGGGTAAATGAGGGTCAGGCCAGACGTATGTGCCACATATCTGGGCATTCTGCATTGATCCATGCTGTTGGGGGTATGCGACCCCCTATGTGGTCTTGCTCAAAATGTGCATATACCATACTCTGTGTAATGCCTGCTGTACATTCTAGGTGTGTAAGACAAACATGAGCCTTAGGGTCAGTAAACTTGAGCATAAAAAATTACTAAATATTAAGGACAACAAAAATGCATTTGTAAAACATGCAAAATAAAAGCTATACAAATTTCCATTTACATGCTTTTCAGCACCGCAGTTTGACAAAAGAGGTGATGATTTAGATTTATTATTGCAAAACAGTAGAAGTACAAATGCAATTTCAGTTTTTTTTCTGATGTCTATAAATATCAAGGCCTTTGAGTTGCTGACACAATACTGACATTGCAATTGCCAAACGGCAGTTCTTGACTGCGGGGGCATGTATATTGTGAGAGCTCTGCTCTTAGACACGCCCAGTGCACTTGTCCACGCTCTGTGTCCATTTAGGAGGAGAGGCAGCGCACTTTAATTACTATGCATGGTGCTCTGCTGTCCTGCTTCTAAACGGTTGCTTCCGTGCATGAATAAGCTATTCCTGCACGAAACCTTACTGAATCCCGGGGTTAGTGTAGGCTTTATTGAATCTGGCCCTCTGTCTTTAGCATTACACTGTTTCCATAAACTATCTCATAATTTATTGTTATGTTTTTGATGTATGTGTCTTGTTTTGGCCACCTTGGTCTGGATGTGGTTGACAAGTTCTTAGACTAGTTCACTTACCCAGTTATTAAATATTAAATCAAAGAAATAAAAAAGAGCTCCTGTAAAAGAAAAAGAGTGCCTTCAACCCCATACCAGTCAAATTTTCAAACAGAAGGTAAGAACTCTTATAAACACGAGTCGCACAGTATTTACAAACTTTCTACCTCTTATCGTACACTATTGAAATAACTTAAAAGAAACACAGTCTGTATTTAATGATGGCTGATAACAAGGGATGGTATATTAGCCAATGACATCTGTTATCTACTAAAATTAAAATGTACTATTAATTGGACTTATCTAGAAAATAAGATTTATATTTTTTGGCTAATGCAAGCAATTTTAAGTGTATCAACTTTTCCAATAAATTTGCTGCTTGTAAACATGATGTAGTGCATGCAGCTACTGAGTTACTCTCCAAAATCAGTGAAAAGACTACCTTGTTAAGCACCATTGCAATGTGAGAAAAGTGCTTAACACTTTTTATGCCCCCTAGCATTGTTAAGCACTAGTTTCATGCATAACAGTGCTGATCATCCACAGCAAAAGAGAGGAAGGAAGTTGTTAAAATAACTTAAACATTTCTACTGGACCTTTTTTTAAGCAGCATGTGCAAAATGCTTACGACTACTATACTGTTTTTCTTTTTTTTTTTTTCTTAACTTTTTAGTGCATGAGAGCATGTAAAGTTTCATGCACTACAAAGAATTATAATCAAGTCTTACATTTAGAGACCCAATGATAATCTTTGATTTGAAAGAGAATGTTTTTGGTTGTCAAAATACCTAGGCTCAGTCCTAGTTTTGGTGATCTAAAATTCATAAAATGTCACCAACCCTCCTTTCAAAACTGTCATATTACCTGGGAGTTCAGAAATGGAGCCCCTGTGCTTACACATTGATTGAAATTTAAATAATTTTGTACAAAATATACATTGTTTGAGTAGGAATTCTTACAATTTTTTAGGGAAAAAAAAGAAATATAGGATGCTGGTGATGGGTTCCTTTTTCCTATGCTAGATATGAGGAGTCTGAATACCACTATTCCCCAATATGATGGCATTAATGTGGTAAGAACCTTTTGGGTCATATTCACACAAACATATTCACATACAAAAACAGAAATACTTCACACACAATTAGACTTGGTGCAAAGTCATAACTTTCTTTTATAAAAATGATTATTTCCAACATGTCTGAGGGGGTTGCAGCAGGAGTCACTATAGATCATTTATTTCAAAACTTTGTTTTGTGCGAAAGAGGATGACTTGGTTATTTATTAAGGACTTATAAAAGTATATTTATTTTTACACAAATTATATGAAATTTTCCTTACTTGGTCACCTTCAAGAGATGACTTCAGTAATGTTTAAATTGAACTAATTGTAGTACTTCCATTCTATTTTTCATTTGCAGCATCACTGATAGTATCAGCTACATGGACATTGAGTCATGCATAGCTAGATAAATACTCTGTACTCTACTATATCCATAATATTATATGTTATGTAGTCCTATCTCACTGTAATTCTTGCTGGATGGCTTCGGAGGCAAACCTCGGCTCTGACTCAGTCGATACTAAAGCTCGAGAGCTTTTACTGGCTCAAGGCTATCCCCTATCCCATAGTGCATCATGGCAATTCCCCAGATCTCGTTTGCCGTGAAAGCTTTGAGGTTGTCTTCTTTACTGGCTCGTTGGCTAAGTGGAATTTTTTGATATGTTTGCCTTTATTTCTGCTTCTTTCTTAGTAATAGTCTTAGCTTTATTACCTAGAGTGATTGTATAAGTGTTAGCATCCCCTGTCCCTTTCTTTAAGGATTGTATGGCCCATTTAAGTTAGTGGGCCATAGTTGCCCATTTAAATTAGAGGGCCTTCCTCTTTGTGTGCTAGTTTTTCTTCCTTCTATAAAAAAAAAGTTGTACTTTATTATTATATTGTTTTCCCTTTTCCTTTTAATTAAAAAAAATGTCAAAGGATAAAGCTAGAGAATACAAAGAACACCACCCTTCTGGTTTTAAAAAGTGTGATAAGTGTTCTCAGAAAATGTCATTGACTGGCAGTCACAACAGTTGTGTGTACTGTCTTGGAGACCCTCATTTGCAAGAACCCTGTACCTTTTGTCATGCATTCAGCACCAGCGTTCTTAATGAATGTAAAAGGAAATTAATTTTATTTTATTTATTTATTTGCAGTTTGATTACCGGGGAAGTCCACTGGGCTGAATTGACCCATTTTTAGTGGAGGCCCGAGGAGAAAAGCTCCAAGATGCATTATACAATTTAGATACAACTGATAGTTAATATTAAAGATAATATTATGTAGAATAGTTACTCATAAATGCATTCAATATCATGCATAGTTAACAAATTCATTAAGCTTGAAGGTAGGGATCATACAGTTTCATTTAAGGAAAACAGATATGTGTTAGGTGTGGAAACAGTTTACATACAAACCTTTTAAGAAAATGTAAATACGCTTTACATACACACATCAACAGTAGAATGCTATTTACAATATTTACAAGGTTGGGCTGTGTGAGGGTAGCTGTAGTAGTTGTTGAGAGCTTAGAGAGAAGCTATAGAAATTGTTGAGAGCATAGATAGGCTCATAGGAGGGTTCATATCAGCATCTCAAACGTTGACAATATCGAATGCGATATTGTCAACGCAAGAATGCCGAAAGTGCAGAACATCGAACGGACAAACGGAAATCTTCATAAGGGGAGATTTCCTTTTACTACAATGTAGTGTGGTCTCGGAGTTGGTATATTTAAGTAGTGTGGGGTGTTTGTACACCCTTTCGTTTTTTTTTTTTTTATCGGCATTCGAAAATTGAATAGTTCGATCATTTCAGTTTGATATTTTGTGATTCAAACTATTACATTTTCAAAATGCTGATATAGATCCTCATAGAAAGATAACTATGAGAGTTGTAGAGCTTGGGAACCAGAGAGAGAACCCCCTTTGACTAGGTTGGGTGAAGGCAGGTACATTTCCATTTAGTGGACAGGTGTTTGAATAATTGGGTATTCAAGTTTTCTGAGTTTGGTATGGTTCTTAGTGTGGAGGGAAGGGAATTCCATTTTTTGCCTAGTGAGAAAGATAGGAGAAGTTGGCCAGCAGGACGTTTAGGTTTATGGATAGTAATTAAGTTCTGATTTTCAGATCTGAGAGCTCTGTTGGGTATATAAGGGGGAAGGATGTTAGTTAGAGCGGGACATTTTGTTGGGTGAAATATGAGTCTATATGTAGCAGTGAGTTGGAGATAGTCTAGGTAGTTTGGAAATTCAAGCCAATTCAGGGATTTTAGGGTTAGGCAGTGATGGGTGGTATTTCTAGATTTAGAGGCAAATTTAGAGATTTTGTTGTAGCAGTTTTCTAGTTTAGAGGTGATAGAGGAGGATAGGTTGGTTAGGAGAGGGGCTCCGTATAATAAGGAAGGAAGAAGATAAGTCGAGGCTAGAGTTTGCCTGGTAGAGTTGGAGAGAAAGCGATTATTCCTATACAGCATACTTAGCTTTTGGTGTTTTTTTTTAATATTTTGTTGAATATGAATATCAAACTTGAGTTGTTCATCTACAGTAATGCCAAGTAGTTTGGCAGAGGGGTCCACTTCTATAGGTGGGTTGGTTTGACTATAGACTTTGAAGTTGTTTTTATCATAGGAGACGGTCTTTGTGGGAGGGAATAGTAGAATCTTTGATTTATTGGCATTGAGAGAGAGAGGTGGTTTTGGCGCATCCAGTTTTCAGTTGTTGAGAAGGCAGTTTGGGTTTTAGTCAGCAATTCAGAGAGATTTGAGGCAGAGCAGACAAAGGCTGAATTGTGTGATATTGAATGATTTTAGCATCAGGAATAGCAGTGTGAAAGTTATTGATGAAGATGTTAAAAAGCATTGGCCCAAGGATGGATCCCTGTGGTACGCCAGTTGGGGTAGGTAGGAAGAGATGGAGTTCTTCCATTTGACTGCCTGTGATCTGTCTGATAGATAGCTGGAGAACCAGGATAAAGCATTATGTGAGAGATTAAGGTTTGAGAGATGACAGAGAAGGTGCTTGTGGGAAACAATATCAAAGGCTTTAGACAGATCGAGTAAAACAGTAGAAACTAAGTGTCCTGAATCTCGGGCTTGATTGACAGTTTCTAGGAAAGAGAGTAGAACGGTTATTGTGCTATGGCCTGGATGGAAGCCATGCTGGGTAAGAGTAAGAAGATTGCTTTGGGTCAGGAAAGACATAAGTTAGAGGTGGATGCATTTTTCTGGGATCTTGGAGATTGGTGAGAGCAAAGCAATGGGGAAAAAGTTTGAGATGCTGGTATTTTTGCCTCCTTTATGAAGAGGAAGAATATAAGCTGAGCTCCAAAGTTTGGGGATGTATGATTGTTTTATGGATCGGTTAATAATGATGCCATCAGCAGCACATTTTAGGAAGGAAGAGGGAATATTGTTGGGAGCTTTAGAGCAAGGTTTAAGTTTGGACAAAAGTTTTTTTATAAAGTTAGTGGAGATGGGTTTGAGTTCAAACAGATGAGGTGAGTTAGAAGGGGGAGAATGTAGATCAGTTGGGTTATTATTGAGAAGTGTCTTGGTGAGGGTAGTAATAGTTTCTATGAAAAATGAATTAAATTCAGAGCCTAGTTCAAGGTCAGATTTACTTGGGTCAGGACAGGGATTATTCTTGGAGCCTGGATTGAGGAGTAAGTTTATTGAGCTCCAGAATTTGATGGAGTTTTTATTGTTATTGGACTGAAGTTTGATATAGTAGGATTTTGTGTCTTTGGTGATTAGTCATTTTGCACAGTTGTGGAGCTGTTTATATTGGAGCAAGGTATTGGCCAGTTTATTGCTTTGGTAAAGCTTCCATAGTTTGTCTCTGTAGTGCATAATCTGTTTTGTCTCTTTGGATAGTCAAGGAGCAGTTTTAGTTTTATTGATTAATTGATAGGGGTCTGATGAGAAGTTCCTTCCAAGAACAGCTGGAACAAGGTCAGACAGTCTCCAAAAATAATAAAAGGAAATCTCCATCGGCTTCTGCTCCGGGACCGACAAAAAAATCAAAAGCGACGGAGCCGAAGAATTCTGGCTCCGATTCTGCTTCTTCGGTCTCAGTGCCGTCTGTTTCATTGGCTCTGAGACAATCATCTTTGTTGAGATATTCACCAGTCTTGGAACCAGTTTCACCAACATTAAGATCTCCTATTTTGGAAAGGAGGAGATCTCCATCTATCTCCACCCATTCCTCCAGAACACTATCTGATGAGGATGTAGAGCAGGTGGTGAGGAGGCTGCTCTGTGACCCGGCGCTGGCAAAAATGTTAGCTTGTCTGGACCCAAAGGTTTCAGATTCATCCCATCCTCAGTCTACTGTTTCTCCTCCAACTGCCTCACTTTTCGGAGTCTAATAGCTTGGGTCATATAGTGCTGGAACCCTCGGTTCCAAAAACTCTTCCTTGGGACCGATAATAACTTCATCGGCTCAGTCTGAAGCCAGGGGGTCTGGGTGCCAACGCTCTCTGGTTGACTCCAGAAGGGATAGTCACCCTGGGTTTTCTTTGGATCTGACCCTCCCTCTCGGTGCTTTGGCTCTTGTGAGCTCAGCTCCCACGTCCACTTCGGAGCCTGCTCCTCCGGTTCAGAGTCGACCTTCTGTTTCCTCGGAGGGGAGGTCTTTTTCAGAGTGGGGTGGTAAGGCTTTCAAGGTGATAGAGAGAGCTTTGTCAAGTACTAAAGCCCTGCCATTGGACCCAATGTCCCTCCCAGCAGCTGGTAGCAGCCTCTTCTCCCCCGCCTGCCCCTAAGCTTAGGGAGCCAGAGCCTCAAGGAGCCCCCATAGGAGGAATCCCCTCTTCCAAAATCTCCCCAGATTACCCCACTGGAGAGGTCCCTAGGAAGAGAGTTTGTAAGATGAAGCATATTGACTCACCCGAGTCTGTCACTTCTGACACTGATTTGGATGAGTCAGAAGAGTCCCTAAGATCCCTCTCTGAGGATGTCTCTTTTGCAGACATCCTAGTAATTCTTAGACAGAGGGGTGATTGGAAGACATCTAACCCTACTGAGGATGAATCAGTGTACCTTGAGGCTTTTGGTTCCCAACTTTCCACCACCTGGGTGACACCACCATATAACCAACTGTTAGGAGTCATATCTTGGAAGCTTGGACCTCTTCGGACACAGTAGAGCCTGTCCCGAGGAGGCCTAATAAATTTATTACTGCTCCAGAAGACAAAACCTTTCTAACCAAGGGAGTACCTGTGGATGCTATGGTGGCAGCAGCCACAAAGAAGGAGTTATCTGAGACATCCTCAAATATCCATCCTCTTAATAAAGAGTCTAGGATGATGGATAGGTATGGAAAGTGTACTTTTTCTTCAGCAGCTTTTACCTTACGATCGCTGAACTATCTGTCCCATTTTACTAGGCTACAAAGTAATCTCCAAAAGGAGTTGGGAGATACCCTTCAGGGTTCAGTAACTCTGGGATCTGCTGACAAGGTATTTTCACAACTCTCCACCCTTACCCCTGTTGCTAACTCCTCCATGAGTCTGATTTCTTACGCAGCTGATGGAGCGAGCAGGGCGGCCGCATCAGGAATCTCTCTTAGGAGACATTCCTGGATGCGTCTATGCAATTTTACGGAGTCCTTCAAGTCTTCCTTTACCATTGTCCCCTTTGATGGTTCAACTCTTTTTGGACCTCAGGTAAAAGAGACTTTGACCAGGTGCGAGCAGGAAGGGAAAACCTTATCTGCTGTGGGAGTCCATTTCTCCCTTCTTCCAGACCTTATCCCAAGGGTCAAACAGGAGGGAAAATGTGGTTCTGTAAATCCCAAAAATGTTTCCCTCAAGCACATGGTCAACCCTCCCCTAGAGGCAGAAGGGGAGGTTATAATGTAAGGTGCTGCTCTCGTGGCAGAGGGGGTCCACAGCACCAGGGTGATAGAGATGCTTTCTCTGATTGACCCTTTCATCGCCCCTGAAGGGTTGCCCAACTGTCCGTCTCTGGAGGCAGTCGGGGGTAGTCTGTCACTGTACCCAAGCGTCTGGCTACAAATTTCTCAAGATCAATGGGTACAAAATATAATTTCCAGAGGTTACCTCATTCCTTTTGTTTATGATCCCCCTACAAATTGGTCATTACCAGATGTACCACTCAATCAGATAGACTGTGCAACTTTAGAGGTTATCTCGTTGCTTCAAAGAAGAGTCATTCAAGAAGTCCCCACAGAGCAAATAAAATCTGGAACTTACGATTCTTTTTAGTTCCAAAAAAGACCGGGGACTGGAGATCAATTCTAGATCTCAGCAAGCTGAACAAGTCTGTAAAAAAATCGAAGTTCCGTATGATCACTTTGCAGTCAATTTTTCCATTTATAGGAAAAGACAATTGGATGTGCTCCATAGATCTTCAGGACGCATAATACCCTATCAAAATGGACAGGTGCTCCAGAAGACATCTACACTTTCGGCTGGGAGCCAGTCATTTTCAATTTCTAGCACTGCCCTTTGGCCTCACTACAGCCCCCAGTGTGTTCACCAAATGTATGGTGGTGGTCACGGCTCACCTGAGACATCAGGGATTCCAGGTGTTTCCGTACTTAGACGACTGGCTCCTCACTGCTACCACCAAGCACCAACTAATCTGAGCCAGGGATGAGACTCTGTCCTTGTGCTCCAGATTAGGAATTACAGTAAATCTAAAAAAATCCACCTTATCTCCATTGCAGGGTATTGTCTTCTTAGGCTCAGATCTAGACTCAAATACCATGACAGCAAAACTGACACCAGAAAGGATAGAATCATTGCACAACCAAGTCAGACTCTTGCTGACCAAAGACAAAGTGCAAGCCAGGATAGTTCTTCAAGTTCTAGGTACTATGGCATCTACCATTCTTTTAGTTCCCCTAGCCCATCTACACATGAGAGTGCTTCAGTGGCTACATTTACCCAGTGGTCAATGCAGGATCTACCCTTGTCCCACCAAATACTCATTACAAACTCCTGCAAGAAGTATCTAACATGGTGTTTACATACAGGTCAGCTTTATCTAGGTCGTCCCCTTGTTCTCCCTCAACAAAATGCAGTCTTGAGCATGGACGCTTCCCAGATAGGGTGGGGGGGACATTATCTGGGAATGACAGTCCAAGGTATCTGGCAGGATCACGAGAACCACTTGCACATAAATGTTCTGGAGATGAGAACAGTGCTATACATGTTGCAAGCACTTCACAGTTCTCTTCCCACCGGGACAATTGCAATTCAATCAGACAACATGTCTGTAGTGTGGTACATAAACAAGCAAGGGGGAACCAAGTCTTACCCACTTTGTCGAAAGGCACAAAGAGTATGGAAATGGGCGATGGACTCTCAATGTTTTCTGGTAGCAACGCACATTCTGGGGAAGTCCAATGTGATATCAGACAAACTGAGTTGAGCAATTCTGATGCCTCACAAGTGGTCCCTGAAAACAGAAGTTGCAGAAGAGATTTTCCACAGATGGGGCCACTCTTGCTGCGATCTATTCACCACATACATGAACACCAAATGAAGCAACTATTTTGCCCTCATTCCCCATCCGGGGATGTCACCAAGGGATGCTCTGGTCCACAATTGGCCTCCGGGACTTCTTTATACTTTTCCACCCTTTCCCCTCATACCCAAAATGATTCAGAAAGCAAAACTGTTGAAGAGTACCCTGATCCTCATTGTTCCTTACTGGCCTTGCCAAGTCTGGTTTCCCTTCCTGTGGCCTTATCTCTTGGAGGAACCATGGATTCTGGAACCATCTCCAGACCTCCTGATTCACCAGTTGGGACAGTTCCATCCTACTATCCAAACCCTGAAATTGACAGCATGGCTGCTCCAGTTCCAAGAATAGCCCGGTGTATATCCCTTTCTCCTACTGTAAAACACATCCTCATTTCTTCCCACAAACCTTCCACCAGAAAATTATACTCCAGCAAATGGAAAAGGTTTTCCATTTGGGTGGCAAAACAAGGCATAGATCCCTACTCAGCTCCCATAGAGTCTATTCTGTCCTTCCTCGCATCTATTTTTCAAGAAGGAGCTGCAGCTGCTACCATTAGAGTTCAGTTGGCTGCCATCTCAAATTATCATTTTGGGAACATGGGAAATTCTGTTATGTCCCACTCTTTATGTAAAACCTTTTTGAAAGTCCTCCTCCTTCTCAGACCTCCAATTAGGCAACCTCCGGAGCCCTGGGACTTAAACTTAGTTCTGACCTCATTGATTTCTCCACCATTTGAACCGTCTTCTTCATCCAACTTGAAATTGTTGTCTTGGAAGACATTGTTCTTAGTAGCTATAACATCTGCTAGGAGGGTTTCAGAATTGCAAGCTCTGACCATTCGACCTCCATATATTATTTTTCATAAGGACAGAGTTTCCCTAAGAACGAATCCATCTTTTCTCCCTAAGGTATGCTCAGAACATAATCTAAACACAACTATTGAATTACCAGTATTCTTCCCCAGTTATGGTAATAAATCAGACTACAGACTGCATCAATTAGACGTCCATAGAATTCTCCGATTTTACCTGCACAGGACTAAAGATTTCAAGAAATCGGATCAATTGTTTGTTTCTTTCTCAGAGAAAAACAAAGGCTTGCCCATTTCCAAAGTAACTCTGTCTAAATGGCTTTCAGACTGTATTTCTTTTTCTTACAAAAGTGTTGGGAAACTATTACCTGCTAAGATAAGAGGCCAGTCAACTAGAGCAGCATCAGCTTCATATGCCTTCAAATCCAAACTTCCAATTGATACCATTTGTGTAGCAGCTACATGGGCAAGACCTCATACTTTTGTCACCCATTATAAATTAGATTTGGCCTCCCAGGACAGGTCATCCTTTGGGTCCACTGTGCTAAAGAGTCTCTTTGTTTGAGCCACCCGGGATAAAGGTGCTGGGGAACGCTGTCCCATCCAGCAAGAATTACAACGAGATAGGACTACATAACATTAAGAAGTTATGTACTTGCCATAACATTCCATGTTTGTAGTCCATCTCGCCTACATTCTTGCGTCCCACCCTCCTTCCCCCTTCCTGTATCCTGGAGGAACTGGTGGACTAATCATTATGCTGTCTGACCTTGTTATAGTTGTCTGTCCATATGCCATGGATAGTAAAACAAAATCCTTTTGTTTATATGCACATAGTTATTGATAGTATAATCACTATGTATTTAGTTACTTTCTTGCAAACAAGATCTGGGGAATTGCCATAGTGCACCATGGGATATGGGATAGCCTCGAGCCAGTAAAAGCTCTCAAACTTTAGTATCAGCCGAGTCAGAGCCGAGGTTCGGCTCCGAACCCATCCAGCAAGAATGTAGGTGAGATGGACTACAAACATGGAACGTTATTGTAAGTACATAACTCCTTATTTTTTTCTAATAACTACCTCCCTATTAATATTTTTTATTTATTTGTTTAATTGACACTTACTTGGCCAGTGAGCTCTTTTCAAAGGAGACCAGAGTGGTGATATTTCTACTGACTAGGGAAAATTTGGTCGGCGTATCTGAGAAATTCCTCCACTACTTTCCTGTGGTTGGGACTGAAGGGCAGCTGTAGGAAAAGAAGGAAGATTGAGGTGGAGAGACAACTGATGAGGGTATACATGTTAACCTCCTTGGGAAAGAAATCTGGACACAGTCTAAAATAATGGGAGAACAAAGGCTCAAAAATAAGGAAATAGGGACAGATTTAAAATATTGTTCTTATAAACATAGAAAGCTGCTAGAACAATAGGATTTGTGTTAGCATGCATGTTTTTGAAGGATATCAAGTATGAAACTCAAATGCCTGTTATTATTTAGTGACTTCAGTCCTCTGCAACTTGCCAGAAAACCACAACATTTTTATAAGGAACAGACCAAAAATATGAGCCAAATGATGCTTCACTTGTGGATGTTACAAATACAGTGGAAGCGGATGTTCCACACTCTGAAATCATTACTTTTTGGGAAGGTGGCCTGGAGAAAGATGTTTTATAGAAGATGACAGATGAAAAAGAACAAAGTGATAAACTGGCTTTATTTTGCTCAGAGGTAGTGGAAACATGCTTTTCTGTTACGACTATTGCTAGACAAGAAGCTGATGCAGAGAGGGCTGGAGGAAATTTCATAGGCATTTTCATATGCATAAGGAGAAGAGAGGATTCAGGAACTAACTGCAAACAGCAGTGTGAAGGAGGCATGTTACAAAATGATAAAAAAAAACTTGGGAGACGTTGGGGAGTTAATAAAAAACATATGCTATTACAGCTGAATGAAAAATACAGAAAGGTGACAGCTTGTAGTGAAGATTCATTCATTTAGGTTCAAAGTCCTTCTGTGAAATAACATTTGAGACTTTTGCACAGGCAGACAGGTTTCTGAATATGTGACAAAAAAAATCCTTCTGTGAGTCATGGACGAGATTTATAACCACTTTGAATACTGCCTTGTTTTGAAAATAAATCTTGGTGCAGTTCAGGACTACAAATGTGATTGAGCAACTGATGAGTGTGGGTGGTTTGTGTTAATTTGGATGTCATTTAAGGTAGAATGCAGACTTTGTCCAGTGTTTTTTTTTAATCTGGAAAGAAAATTATGCTAAACTATTGGGGGCAACATAAACATGTGTATCCATGGTGCTGATAGTCATTTAATACAGGTTTTCCCTAAAAAAGATACACATTGGACACTAAAATACTGCAAAATGACTAGAAAATCTGGGGATGGGGCAGGTTTAGTTTGACTATGAATTATTGCTTGAATTTGCAGAAAATTGTGGAACAGCTATGGGCGGTAAGTATTATCTGTGAAAATGTTGATTATGATGTAAATATTACGCATGAACTGAGGAAAATGAAGTGGAGAATTAAACTGTTGTATGTAATGAGGAAAGGAGAGAGAGGCAGAACAATGTGCAAGTACAAAGCATGGATGAGGTTTTAAGCCAAGATGAAATTCAGGCACAGAAGTGGCTCTACGGTGGAGCAAAGGGAACAGCTGCCCTGGGTGCAAAATGCATTATATCAGCTTTCAAAGTTTGCATTTGTAGTCAAAACTGAATCACATTAACACTCTCCATGTTAAACTGCAGCAGCTACTTGTTACAGATGTAGCAAAATGTTTGCTATAGTTTAAAAAATATACAAGACTTTTTTCTCCCCTCTGAATAGTGGAGTATAGTTTAACAACAGACCTGATTTGCCAGATCAAGAATGGACAGTTTTTTATATTATTTTATTTTCTTTCTCCTCAGCTTAAAGTAGAGGGGGTGCCAGACTGGGAGATGGCAACAGGTACCACAAAAAGTAACTGCACCTCTGGTTAGCAAAAGCAGGAGAGGCAGAGGTAATTGAGTAAAACTATTAGAAGCAGGGTAAGGAAAAGAAAGACTTTATTCAGCAAAAGAAAGTTGCAAAGATGGAGAAGGCTATTGCTGCAAATGTTCGCTGCATAAGGAATATGGAGTAGAACTGGTTTCAAGTGCAGAAATCTGATATATGTTTAGAAGATACTAGTTTTTTTTTAATAAGGTACAAAAGAATCAGACGAAAAATTTCTGGAGAACGAAAATCATGTGGAGTTTTGGAATGGTGCTGTGTTCAGGTGGAGAAATGTTGTTTAAAAACTGTTAGATGCTAAACTAATTGTTCCTGGGAAATATGTGCTTTGTGATGTCAGATATAGTCATAGGTTATGCTTACACTAACCTTAAAAATTGGGTGAGTATGTTTAAGGAATTACAGAAACATGTAGTAGTTAATATGAATATAATAATATTACAAAACTTTAACTGTAATCTCAGAAAATGTTTAGATAAATAAATCAGGATGTGAAGACATGATAAAATATGCAAAATTACAGCTAGGAAAAGAAAGAATTTATATACAAAGAAAAGTATATCTGAAGACAGAAATAGATTATGCCATTTTGTTAGTGGGCTTATGGGTTGAGGTAAGAGATGATGAAGTGTGGATTATAGAAGACAAGGGTGTAAAGAGACTTGTTGGGGTGCTTGGTAATAACAGAAGAGTTTAAGGAGGATGTCTGCTGTAGTTGAAATATGTGAGGGGGTTCTATGATAAAAAAGTGATAAGGGAACTGAAACTGTGAGTTAGGAAGATTAGAGAGGTGTCAATAAATACGTTGGAGAAAAGGATAAATAAAGGTGAGCTGAATGAGGTGTTAAAATCAATGTCAGTAGTTAATCATGCATGTGTGTGTGTGTGTGTGTGTGTGTGTGTGTGTGTGTGTGTGTGTGTGTGTGTGTGTGTGTTTGTGTGCGCTCACCCATTCATCTGTGTCCTGCAGCCACTTCCTCATGCTTTGAAGTTACAAGCCACTACTTGTCTTGAACATCAAAAGACTTTGCACTAAGCAACATGTTAAGAGCTAATTATTTTAGTAGTGTTACCATGTAATGTGTCCAAACCATCCCTCATTCCTAAATAATTTAAGATTAATAATCAGCCTATTAAGCACTGCTAGAATTGATGCCTATAGCGCTGCTTCTGCCCAACTTAGAATCTTAATCTTTAAATATACATTTTTATTCTGCATCTTGAAAACTGAATTACTGATGTCTATAAATGCTTGTACAGCTGTATATTGTATGAATCTTAAAAGATGGGATTTGTCATCTATTCCACACATTGATCCATTCTTTTTTCTGTTCAGTGATTTTGTCCTGTTTTAGTACACCATCATCTTCACTAGGGTAGGAAGACTCTATCACTAAAATTTAAAAATGCATAAATGGCTTTTCAAAATGTTTTATTTCATGCTAAGTTTAGCAATTTTAAAGGGGTAGTAAGTCACAAAGGGGATTGTATGAGTAGATGATAAACATATTCAAGATCTTAAAAGGTAAGCATGTAAGTTCTACAGTAAATTACTCCTACATGGCAAAGATTCACCACTAAAATCAAAAGCACAGGCCAGGGAAGAGTAAATCCAAGATAACTGCCACCACTGACAGGTTTACAGTTGTTATGGCATGTCAAAACCTTTTAATTTTTACATTGTGCATGCAGACCTCTCAACTGTCTTGATTCTGGAGGTACATTTCTATCGTCAGGCTTGATTTCCCCCTTCACATGATTTTCTGAATAACTGTATCTCTTCTGAAAAAATACATTCATATTTTCATGCTTGATTTAACTCTTCATACAATAGTCCAAATCTTCCATCACACATAATTTTATTTATTAATTTGCTTTTGTTATCCAAGAAAGTCTGATTGGGTGGTAAATCCCTTTTCAGCATGGCTCAGGGTGAAACATCTCCAGTATGAAAGAATACACAATATAAATATGCAAATTAATATGGATTAAATACTACAATTGGAATAGTGTATGAATGAATATTGAATAACAGCAGCAAACAACATGGTGTAGAAATGTTAAGCATATTGTAAAACTTTAAAAGCTCTATGATATACGAGGCAGTACATGTTCTACAGTTAGACACCGGGTAATCACCAAGACTGTGAAAGTGCAGTTAGTGGAAAGAAAGTTTAGACAGGGAGAAAATGAGCAGATAGGAATTATAAATATTATACGTTGGAATGAAATAGTAAATAATATAGAAAGGTGGAGTTGTGAGTGTAAGGTTTAACCCCAGTCACAAGAAGAGCACAGTTAAAATTTAGAAAGTGGAAATGAAAAAGAAATGCATATAAGTAGGAGGGAGAGGGTGCACATTATCCAGGAGTATAAGTAGGAGGGAGAGGGTTCTCATTATCCAGGAGTATAAGTAGGAGGGAGAGGGTGCTCATTATCCATGCATATAAGTAGGAGGGAGAGGGTACACATTATCCATGCATATAAGTAATAGGGAGAGGGTACACATTATCCAGGCATGTAAGTAGGAGGGAGAGGGTTCTCATTATCCAGGAGTATAAGTAGGAGGGAGAGGGTACACATTATCCAGGAGTATAAGTAGGAGGGAGAGGGTGCTCATTATCCAGGAGTATAAGTAGGAGGGAGAGGGTGCTCATTATCCAGGAGTATAAGTAGGAGGGAGAGGGTGCTCATTATCCATGCATATAAGTAATAGGGAGAGGGTACACATTATCCAGGCATGTAAGTAGGAGGGAGAGGGTGCTCATTATCCAGGCATATAAGTAGGAGGGAGAGGGTGCACATTACCCAGGAGTTTAAGTAGGAGGGAGAGGGTGCACATTATCCAGGAGTATAAGTAGGAGGGAGAGAGTGCACATTATCCACGCATATAATTAGTAGGGAGAGGGTACACATTATCCAGGCATGTAAGTAGGAGGGAGAGGGTGCACATTATCCAGGCATATAAGTAGGAGGGAGAGGGTGCACATTATCCAGGAGTATAAGTAGGAGGGAGAGGGTGCTCATTATCCAGGAGTATAAGTAGGAGGGAGAGGGTACACATTATCCAGGCATATAAGTAGGAGGGAGAGGGTGCTCATTATCCATGCATATAAGTAATAGGGAGAGGGTACACATTATCCAGGCATGTAAGTAGGAGGGAGAGGGTGCACTTTATCCAGGCATATAAGTAGGAGGGAGAGGGTGCACATTATCCAGGAGTATAAGTAGGAGGGAGAGGGTGCACATTATCCAGGAGTATAAGTAGGAGGGAGAGGGTGCTCATTATCCATGCATATAAGTAGGAGGGAGAGGGTACACATTATCCAGGCATGTAAGTAGGAGGGAGAGGGTGCACTTTATCCAGGCATATAAGTAAGAGGGAGAGGATGCACATTATCAATGCACATGCATAAGAGTGAGAGGGTGCACGTTATCCAGGCAAGTAAGTAGGAGGGAGAGGGTGCACTTTATTCAAGAACATAAGTAGGAGGGAGAGGGTGCACATTGTCCAGGCACATATGTAGGAGGGAGAGGGTGCATGTTATCCAGGCTTATAAGTAGGAGGGAGAGGGTGCACATTCTTCAGGCATATAAGTAGGAGGGAGAGGGTGCACATTCTCCAGGCATTTAAGTAATAGGGAGAGGGTGCACATTCTTCAGGCATATAAGTAGGAGGGAGAGGGTGCACATTCTCCAGGCATTTAAGTAATAGGGAGAGGGTGCACATTCTCCAGGCATTTAAGTAGGAGGGAGAGGGTGCACATTATCCAGACATATAAGTAGGAGGGAGAGGATGCTCATTATCAAGGCATATAAGTAGGCGGGAGAAGGTGCACATTATCCAAGAATTATTCAGTTGAAGATGTAATTTTAGTTGTGACTTCAGTGCATTGAAATCACTGAGTGGTCTAAGCTCTGTGGGTATTTTATTTCATAGTTCAGAACTATAATTGGAGTAAATTATAACTAGCATCCCCTGGGGAGTTCTGGGATTTAATTAGCAAGTAATACCTTTGTCTTTTGACTGAAGATTTCTGCCCAGACAGTACTGTTGCATGAGGATTACGAAGGAATGAAATTTCTCATGTTGTTAAAGGATCTTGTGGGCTGATATTAACTGCATAAACTTTAGGCAGTTTTGTAGTTCAAGTCATTGTAGTTGGTTAAATGGCAATGCAGTGGTGAGCGAAGCTGGGCAGCCAAACAGTGAATTTAGGTAATTTATATTAACATTATTGTAACTTGGACAGTTTTGAAGTATGAAGGCTGTTAAAGATAGGGATGTATAGAATAGTGTAGGTTTGTAGGTAGATCGCAGGTAGGCAGAGGCAGTATTCATATTTCTAGCTTCTGTTATAAAGGGTTTAGCACCATACAGTAGTTAGTTTCTTGCTTGTTTTGTTGACAGAATATGTTATATCTCAGTCAAAGTTTAGGCTGTCATCAATGATAACTTCAGGTAGTTAGTTGTTAGGGACTAAGTGACTAATTTTATTTTGGTGTTGTTTGTTGAAGTGATGTTGAAGTTGTTGTTTTTTTCTATTATGTGTGGTTTAGTGGTAAAAATAATTTTTGTAGTATTTAACAAGCGTTGAATGCTATAGATGTGTTTCACTGGCTGTGAATGCTTCTTGTATGACCTGCTGAACTTTGTGTTTGGTATGAGCAACATACCACTTAACCTCTTAGTGCAGTGATTTGCCACAAAACCACAGTTTTATGAAATACGGACTAAGAATATGAGGCAAAAATCTGGACATTCTGTGAAAATCTGTACATTTGAGAGGTTTGACTTGATTGCATTATCAACCAGTTGAATTTCTAGGCAGAAAGAAATTATTCAACTTCAGGTACTGATAAGCATTATATTTGTATATTATACAGGTTTTAATAATTAGTCAAAAATCCAAAATACTGCTCTCACTGGTAAATGCTCTTGTGAAAACAACCAGTAAATATATTATAAAAACGTAGCACAAGAGCAAAAGCAAGGGTCAAATCTAATATTCAAAGCCAGATGCTTTTATTAGTAGAACAATGGATAAGCGCTTTCACTAAAAAATAGCTTCATCAGGTCACAGTGTTTACTTAACATAGACAGTTTAAATACTAAAGCACATGGTGAGTACAATTCAAATGAACCAATCATCATCACACATCAATTAGTTCATTTAACATTTAAAGCAGCCAATACAAAAGTATATCAGTGCATTCATGACTGCTACTAATCATGTAAAAATAAATATATATATAAAAATATATATGAAAACTAACTCCATTTAAAAAGCGCATCCTTTAAATACAACAAGAATTATAAATATAATATAAAACTTTTTAATAAAAATATTTGTTCTTAAAATAAATTATAAAGATATTTATATATATCTCTGATATAATTTAAAATAAATAAATATTCTCATATCTTTATGTGTCTGCGTTTTCTAAGTGCAGGTTTGATAGAGATTTTGTCATTTAGTCCTGAGCCTCTATCTGCTCTTAACAAAATAATCCAGTTATTTTCCTTCTCCTCTGTATATGTCATTATATTACCTCCTCTTGCATTAGGTTCTATTACTCCTAGTACCCTAAATTGAAATTCATGTTGAATGTTGTGTAAGACAGTGTGCTTAGCTAAAGCATTCTGTGTATTACTTTTTCTGATGTTATAAATATGCTCTCTTATCCTGTCACGTAGTGGGTGGTTCGTCTTACCACATAAAATGATGAACATATTTTGCAAACTGCCAGGTAAACAACGTTAGGTGTCATACAATTCGCATGTGTTCTAAAATAAAATGTTTTGCCATTATCTGGATGGATAAATGTGCTATTGCTATCAATATAACAACAAAAGTTGCAATGACCACATTTTTCTGTATGTCCTGAACTAACATGCTGTATAGCTTTCTTAGGATAACAGAGGAGTCTTTTTAAGTTGTTTCTATTCCTATATATAAAATAGGGTTCTTTGCCGACTATATTAGAAATCTCTTCGTCAGCCTTTAGTATATCCCAGTGTTTACATATGATATTCTTGACTTCAAATAAGTCTGTTGTATAACTTGTTGCAAATTTGACATTCAGAGGTGTCGGAAGAATATCAGTTCTGATGACATCCTGTACTGGACCAAAATAAGGTTTACATCTAACATCACGTGAATCAAGGGCTTCAGTGGTGTATTGATCTATTTCACTAATTTTGTAGCCCCTATTCTTTAATCTATTCCGTAAACATGACAGATCTTTTTCTAAGCCTATTTCTGACAGATTTAGCCTAGAACATCTTAAAGATTGTCCTTTAATTATATTTTTAAAAATATGGGGTGGATGCATGCTTGTCCTATGTAGTAACATGTTACTATGACATGGTTTCCCATATACCCTTGTGTTGATGAGACCATTGTGTAGCCTTTCTACATAAACATCTAGGAACACCACTTTCTCATAGGAGTATTGCATAGTGAACTTCAAACAATTTGTCAAGCTATTCATGATATTTAAGAATTTTTCTAAGTTATCTACTGTTCCATTCCATAGAAAAAAGACATTGTCTACAAATCTATGAAAGAAGATGACATAATCCTTAAAAAACTTTTCTTTAAACAAAACTTCTTGTTCCCAAAATGCTAGAAACATGTTGGTGTAGCTGTTGGCACAAGGAGTGCCCATTGCTACGCCTTCATGTTGCTTAAAAATCTTATCATCAAACATAAACATGTTATTATAAAGCACAAGTTCAAGAAAATGGACAATCAGATCTATCAACAATTCAGAATAGTCACTACACTCTTTTAAATAATTTGTGACAAAAGTTAAACCTAGTTCATTAGGTATTACAGTGAACAAAGACTGTATATCTAGAGTGACAAAATAGCAAGCATTAATATTGTCACAATGTGTGGTACATTCATAGAGGTCTACCAAAAATTGCTTTGTGTCACGTAAGACAAATTTATTTTTATTCAAAATAGGTCTTAAATGCTTCTCTATGAATACTGATAGATGTTCAGTAACCCACCCTCTTCCAGATACAATGGGCCTCATTGGTGGGTTACATCACTAATACATCAGATGTTCATGACACCTGTAGGTATGTATTTGACACTCTTACTGATATTTACAAAAGTAATTTAATTGATAGAAATACCTATGAATACCTTATGGTTGAGAAACCAATGTTGCCTTTAATTTATGGACTTCCTAAGTTACATAAAGATTCAAGTAACCCACCAATGAGGCCCATTGTATCTGGAAGAGGGTGGGTTACTGAACATCTATCAGTATTCATAGAGAAGCATTTAAGACCTATTTTGAATAAAAATAAATTTGTCTTACGTGACACAAAGCAATATTTGGTAGACCTCTATGAATGTACCACACATTGTGACAATATTAATGCTTGCTATTTTGTCACTCTAGATATACAGTCTTTGTTCACTGTAATACCTAATGAACTAGGTTTAACTTTTGTCACAAATTATTTAAAAGTGTGTAGTGACTTTTCTGAATTGTTGATAGATCTGATTGTCCATTTTCTTGAACTTGTGCTTTATAATAACATGTTTATGTTTGATGATAAGATTTTTAAGCAACATGAAGGCGTAGCGATGGGCACTCCTTGTGCCAACAGCTACGCCAACATGTTTCTAGCATTTTGGGAACAAGAAGTTTTGTTTAAAGAAAAGTTTTTTAAGGATTATGTCATCTTCTTTCGTAGATTTGTAGACAATCTATTTTTTCTATGGAATGGAACAGTAGATAACTTAGAAAAATTCTTAAATATCATGAATAGCTTGACAAATTGTTTGAAGTTCACTATGCAATACTCCTATGAGAAAGTGGTGTTCCTAGATGTTTATGTAGAAAGGCTACAAAATGGTCTCATCAACACAGGGGTATATCGGAAACCATGTCACAGTAACATGTTACTACATAGGACAAGCATGCATCCACCCCATATTTTTTAAAATATAATTAAAGGACAATCTTTAAGATGTTCTAGGCTAAATCCGTCAGAAATAGGCTTAGAAAAAGATCTGTCATGTTTACGGAATAGATTAAAGAATAGGGGCTACAAAATTAGTGAAATAGATCAATACACCACTGAAGCCCTTGATTCACGTGATGTTAGAGGTAAACCTTATTTTGGTCCAGTACAGGCTGTCATCAGAACTGATATTCTTCCGACACCTTTGAATGTCAAATTTGCAACAAGTTATACAACAGACTTATTTGAAGTCAAGAATATCATATGTAAACACTGGGATATACTAAAGGCTGACGAAGAGATTTCTAATATAGTTGGCAAAGTACCCCCTTTTATATATAGGAATAGAAACAACTTAAAAAGACTCCACTGTTATCCTAAGAAAGCTATACAGCATGTTAGTTCAGGACATACAGAAAAATGTGGTCATTGCAACTTTTGTTGTTATATTGATAGCAATACCACATTTATCCATCCAGATAATGGCAAAACATTTTATATTAGAACACATGCGAATTGTATGACACCTAACGTTGTTTACCTGGCAGTTTGCAAAATATGTTCATCATTTTATGTGGGTAAGACGAACCGCCCACTACGTGACGGGATAAGAGAGCATATTTATAACATCAGAAAAAGTAATACACAGAATGCTTTAGCTAAGCACACTATCTTACACAACATTCAACATGAATTTCAATTTAGGGTACTAGAAGTAATAGAACCTAATGCAAGAGGAGGTAATATAATGACATATACAGAGGAGAAGGAAAATAACTGGATTATTTTGTTAAGAGCAGATAGAGGCTCAGGACTAAATGACAAAATCTCTATCAAACCTGCACTTAGAAAACGCAGACACATAAAGATATGAGAATATTTATTTATTTTAAATTATAACAGAGAGATATATAAATATCTTTATAATTTATTTTAACAACAAAAATTTTTATTAAAAAGTTTTATATTATATTTATAATTCTTGTTGTATTTAAAGGATGCGCTTTTTAAATGGAGTTAGTTTTCATATATATTTATATATATATGTTTATTTTTACATGATTAGTAGCAGTCATGAATGCACTGATATACTTTTTGTATTTGCTGCTTTAAATGTTAAATGAACTAATTGATGTGTGATGATGATTGGTTCATTTGAATTGTACTTACTATGTGTTTTAGTATTTAAACTGTTCATGTTAAGTAAACACTGTGACCTGATGAAGCTATTTTATAGCGAAAGCGCTTATCCATTGTTCTACTAATAAAAGCATCTGGCTTTGAATATTAGATTTGACCCTTGCTTTTGCTGTTGTGCTACGTTTTTAATATATATATATATATACAGGTTTTAATGATTGTTACATATAACTTTATTGAATCATCCATACGAAACACCCATAAATACATATGAAATACATCACTTCGAATTTCGTATTCCAGGTTAGCCAGGCAAGTAAAGTACATAAATAAACAAAAAATATAGCCTCAGGCAATAAAACAACCAGAGCGAAAAATAGCAATCATTAACAAAAACAATAGCACTAGATGTAACACAGCAGAATATCCAATTTAATGCAAGTATGGGCTTTCGAGGGTCCACCTCTTCATCAGACTTAGATCTAAGTCTGATGAAGAGGTGGACTCTTGAAAGTGCTTACTTGCATTAAATTGGATATTCTGCTGTGTTACATCCAGTGCTATTGTCTTTGTTCCTGAAGTAAAGTACACAGCTGTTCACTCTGCAAGCCATGTATCTGAAGATTTGGTATATCACCAATTGACCCTAGCTCAACCAGTTTGTGCAGTCATCAGTTATGACTAAAGCTGATAAACTGAGGTGCCTGTCTTATCAGCATATCTGATAAGGTAACATTGCATCTCCATTTGTATAACAGAATTCTGAGCGGTGTATGACCACAAAACTCCTGCTATTAGGGGAAATCTCACACTTTGGTACACATTTTCACTTAATGGATCATCACATACATAATTACTTGTTGCATTTTTTGTCAATCCTTTCATTTACCATGTAATGACATTTTTAATTTTCTATCTTGTTGGAGCTTTTCTCCCTGGACCTCTACTGAAAATGGAAATATATCCAGCTAGACTAGCCCAGTTAACAAATGTAAAATAAATAAATAAATAAATAAAATAAACATACATTGCTACTTATATTCCAGATTTATTCTACGATTTGTGATCATCCATCACCAAAGGAAGGCCATATGAGAAGCCCACCCTGCCCTAGTTTTAAGGGATGTCAACTCACCATGAAATCTTGGTAGCATTACCCACAAAGATGAATGTGACCCATTCACCAGTACAAGCACACAGGAAGAACTCCTGCCCTACACCAAGGCAGGGTTGCCTAGTGTGTACACCATAAACCTACTTGAATATTAGTGCTCTGTCAATACCATAACTTGAGTGCCTTACCTTAAGGATGCAAGGAGGGGGAGTCTTTCCACTCCAGCAGATCCTTGAGAATGAGACTAGTCTAGCCTACACCGCCTGGTTATAGTTCCTCTAGATTCATTCCTCTTTTCTTTTCGCTGTCTGGATCTACACAGGGTTGATGGACACCTGGTCCCCTCTGTACTATGAGTCTCTTGCCCCTGTACCTACAGGGTCACCTGCCAATCACCTGTACTTGACAGGGGAGGAAAGATCAAGGTAATATAGTCTATTTCCAAGTTCACTTTCTTCTGGTTTTCACCTCTTAAAAATATACAATCACAATTAGTTGCATTATTTACCATTCTTTTACTAAGAATGCACACGTTTCAACTTCAGGCAGTCACTAATAAGCACTGAATTTGTACTTTATACAGTTATACAGATTTTAATAATTGTTGTATGGAACTTTTCTGCATCAACCATAAAAATACCAGCAAATACATGTGATATACTTCAGAGTTTCATACTTCCAGTTATTGAGGCACATAAGGTGCTCAGACATTCAATTTGCAGTCAGTTTATCTAAAGTTTTGGAACATCCACCACTGACCCTACTTGTAGCAATGTGCAGATCTACCAGTTATTACTAAGGCTGCTACAACTGAGATCATCTCATCGGCATAAGCAGTAGTGGAGCACGGATTCCACATTCATCTAACAGATTCCTTAGTGTGGTTTCCACAAAATCTTCTACATTTGGATTGTCCCTCACTCTAGTGTACCTTTTCACCTGACAAATCACAATATATGTTATCAAAACTATTCCATAGTGATGCAATCATTAATGACCCTCCATCTCCAATAGGAGAAGCCATCCCAGACCCACATTTAAGAGACATTAGCTTCAAATGAAATCTTGGTGACATCACCATATAAAATATGTGGCATAGCCAGCACCCTGACTTTTGATAGGGGGATAAACCCATATCCTGTACCAATGCATGGAGGTTGTCTGTTCTCCACACCAAAAAGTACCTCTCTCAACTGTCCAGAATTTTGGATAGTGTCTCTGATTTTGCCTCTTATTTTTTTCCCTGTCCTTCATAAAGATACTGATTTTCTAGTAATCACTGAGGATTATAGTGATTCAATAGTACCAGCCATTAATAGTTTCATCCTTATTGTTTCTGATGCAAGATCTGTTGTTCCATTAATCTTTCTACTGAAGTAGAGCAATATTTAAGAAAACTTTCCTGTTGTAGTGTCTTTGCTTGTTCCTTATTTTTTTCCAGAAATCTTGAGTATACAGGTTGAAAAGTGTACCTGGATACTATTACCTACCAGTCTGCATTTCAAAACTCACAGGAACTGAAGTCTGTTCTTATAACTAGCCTGCACAGATCACCGAGAAATTATGCCACCCTCTTCTAGCCCTGTCCAGTAAAACTTCCTTTTCTCTCGATCCATGTCCAAATACTATGCTTGCATAAACCATCCTTATTCAGTGATTTTTCCTTCTCTCTCTCTTTCTCTCTCTCTCTCTCTCTCTCTCTATATATATATATATATATGTATATATATATATATATATATATATATATATGTCTATAGTTATATATATTTCTGTACACCTATCCCAGCTTGGCATCTACTGGTATTTTTGGACACCTTGACCCTCTGAGTGCCCTTCTTGTATACCTGCAGGATCACTGGCCAATATATATATATAAATGTATTTACTAGTAATCAGTTTTAGCTAAAATCGACCACTGTATTGTCAACACACTTTGATCAACAATTGTACAAAAATAGACAGTCTTGGAGTTGAAATAAATAAGTAGCAAGGGTGTGGGGGTGCAGGGGGGCTTGTTCCCCTGCAAAAACACCATTGTAGTACTTGCATATCCTGAAGATTAGAATCAGAGCATGTGTAGAAGTGAGTATCAATGTAAAAGCAGTCTACACACACACACACACACACACACACACACACACACACACACACACACACACACACACACACACACACCTGCACATATATGTTTTTTTAGCATCATTTCACTGGAGCCAAAATGCTTGCAAAAGCAAAACTAGAGCTGCTAGATTTACATTTTTGTGATCATTGATTAACAGTGTATACTCCCCCCTACACACACACACAAAAGCACTGTGTGCAATGCTTTAACTGCAGATGATTCATCACAACCGCAGTAAGGGAGATTTGCCCCACATCTCCACAGTTATACAGCTGTGACCAAAAGGAATTTATAAATGGTATGTTAGTAAATCTGAGTCAAGTATAGCATAACTCAATGAAATGGACTGTGAGTGGTTAATGACTCCAAATCTATCCATCCATGGACAGTCTGTCCATTCAAAAATAAACAGCAATGATATTTTATATATTATTTTATATATTATATGAATATATATGTGGAGGCTTACCACCTTCAGCCACGACTACCCATAATTCCTTTCTCACCTTGCTACTTTATTCTGCAACTATAAGTCCTGTCATGAATACACCACTTCACAGAGCAATGGTATGTTCACTCCACAGTATTCTGTCAGAAAGAAGCCTATCTAGCCTATGTCACTTGTTTATAGTCCACCTAGGTCTTTACCTCCCTTACCTGTCCCAGCTTGGCATCTGCTGGTATTTTTGGCCACCTGGACCCACTGAGTGCCCTTCTTGTATACCTGCAGGATCACTGGCCAATCTCCCTTACCTGAGGGGGGAAGAGAGACAAAGATAAACCTAATTCTTCACCAAGTTAGTCATGACTTACCTTGGCTTTATGCAGTAATATCCTTTTTGCCAGTTTTATATTCCAAAGTATTGATTGATTGAATTAGATCATGTTACCCCCTGGCACAGTATAATAAAGAGTACATCCCAGCCCATAAATATATATGAAAGCTGTCAAACAGATACTTAGGCAAACGTAGACACAAACACCTGAAATACATTTCTGAGCAGTTTGAATCTTAAATGGGCATGTTCACGCACATGCACATACACACACGTGTGTGTGTGTGTGTGTGTGTGTGTGTGTGTGTATATATATATATATATATATATATATATATATATGCATTCTTCCCACTGTTATGCACAATAATATCATCCTCAGTCAGGAGGAAGGACTATTATACAGCCAATTAGCACAAAACATTACTGGCAAACACATATACATAGAAATTGTTTTTGATTTTGTAGCATTGTTGCATTGTGTTTTTGTAGACTTAGAGAAAGCATATGACAGGGTGCCTAGAGAGGAGTTGTGGTATTGTATGAGGAAGTTGGGAGTGTCAGAGAAGTATGTAAGAGTAGTACAGGATATGTACAAGGGTAGTGTGACAGCGTTGAGGTCTGCGGTGGGAGTGATGGATGCGTTTAAGGTGGAGGAGGGATTACATCAAGGATCAGCTGTGAGCCCTTTCTTATTTGAAATGGTGATGGACAGGTTGAAAGACGAGATCAGACAGGAGTCCCCGTGGACTATGATGTTTGCAGATGACATTGTGATCTGTAGTGAGAGTAGGGAACAGGTGGAGGAGACCCTGGAGAGATGGAGATATGCTCTAGAGAGAAGAGGAATGAAGGTCAGCAGGATTAAGACAGAATATATGTGTGTGAATGAGAGGGAGGATAGAGAAATAGTGAGGATGCAAGGAGTAGAGGTGGCAAAGGTGGATGAGTTTAAATACTTGGGATCAATAGTTCAGAGTAATGGTGAGTGTGGAAGAGAGGTGAAAAAGGGAGTACAGGCTGGATGGAGTGGGTGGAGAAGAGTGTCAGGAGTGATTTGTGACAGACGAGTACCAGTAAGAGTGAAAGGGAAGGTCTACAAGAGGGTAGTGAGACCAGCTATGTTATATGGGTTGGAGACAGTGGCACTGACAAAAAGGCAGGAGTTAGAGCTGGATGTGGCAGAGTTAAAGATGTTAAGATTTGCACTGGGTGTGACGAGGGTGGACAGGATGAGGAATAAGTATATTAGAGGGTCAGCCCAGGTTGGAAGGTTTGGAGACAAAGCCAGAGAGGCAAGACTATGTTGGTTTGGACATGTGCTGAGGACGGATGCTGAGTTTATTGGGAAAAAGATGCTAATGATGAAGCTACCAGGTAACAGGTAAAGAGGAAGGCCTAAGATAAGGTTTATGGATGTGATGAAAGAGGACATGCAGGTGGTTGGTGTGACAGAGCAAGATGCAGAGCACAGGAAGAAATGGAAACAGATGATCTGCTGTGGCGACCCCTAACGGGAACAGCTGAAAGGTGATAATGAGCATTAATACTTATCAGTAGATCAGTTTTATAAGTGCAATAAGGCACATTTGAACCATTTTTGGTGATTAAATTTACTTAAATGTAGGCCTCAAGTCTTAATATGCTCATGACTATGTGACAGATATAATCAATGCACATCCTGCCTTGTTTTACTGCTTGTATAAAGTACCTACCTGGGGAAAGTGGTAGAGCCCCAGTATCCTAGCTGGTGAGATGGACAAGGATGACATGAGATCTCCAATAATTCCAACCATGACTGGAACAGTGTTACAACTGTAATTTGGAATTGGAAGTTTCTTCCCTGTCAACAGATTTAGAGCACTGTGAAAGGCTTTTATCTCGGAATAGCATGAGTCATATACATTGAAACCCATAGTGATGTTTGATAGTATCAAAGGGTTTTGATTGATTTCTCCAATAGCAAAAATCATGCCCAGCATATCTCTGTAAACCCGCAAATGGAACCTGTGTAAAGTATGTAGATGACTGGATCACTGTTTTTTTCTTACACTGACATACTTTAGTAATCAGATGTAAAAACGAAGACCACAATTCACAGCTAGTGCCTAAAGAGAATACTATTTTGTTGACCTCTTACTAAAAAAAAAAGAAAAGAAAAATCTGACAGAGAAAAAAACACATCAACACAATATGATACATATTCCAATTTACATTGTATTACACATGTGACAAATCTTTGCTTTTTTACAGTAGAACTATTAATATTAGCACAATGTTGGCTGTTGTATGTACATCCCAGTACCACTTCTGCATTGTTAGGTGAATTATTTTTCTTCAGAATTTTCTTATAAAACTCTGTAAACATGCTCCATGTCTATGGCAAGACCATTACTTGATGCTGTTCTATCACAGAAAAAAAGGCAATATTTACTACACTGAAGAAATAACCAGACCATAATTAAAAAAACAAAGAAAAAAAAACAGATGACTCATTTTTTTCCTCAGGAGGTCAGTAATATTGTTCTAGTCAAACAAATATTGGTGCCAGGTTTGACATTTTTCATGGGGATGACCACAGGATAGATGGATTGAAAGGTCAAGACTCATATCTTACTTAGATATAAAACATCATCCTAACAAAGATTCTACACAGCAGTGCAATGTTAAATGTTGCTCTGCCCACATTTTACTTTCTGACCCCATTTCGATGAGATTTGTCAAGTTCGTTAAACCAAACCTAATAAAATGATACCGTTTTGAAGAATTTTTCAGCTAGCAGCTGTACTGACCTGAATAATTATCTTACATAAATCATCGGGACCATACAGTATATAAGTTACCCTCCCAACCCTTTGTTGAATCATTCACAGCCTATTGGAGTACATTATGCATTGATAAACCTATGTCAGTGAGGTGTAATGAAGTGGAAAATTTAGTGATTAACCTAAATGGAGAAATTACAGAAATCAAAAAGTTATTAAACTGAAAGAAGAGAGTATGTAAAGATTTCAAGCTTTACTCAGTGAAATCCAACTTGATAATATTTCAAGCTTTACTTCATGAAATGCAACAAAGTGAAGGTCAACCCCATTCAAAAGTAACTCACTAAAAGCATCAAAAAGAAGGACTGCTTCATTTGAGGTAAACAATTACATCAATATGGGTGACAATAATAAGGCATTCTGCAACCATATTTGAAAAAATGAAGAGAATGAAGTACAGTTGTAATGCAGAAGAGCAATGCACTAGAACAACATGGTAGAACAATACAAAATCCAACATGATATAGCTAATGTAGTAGCATGTAAAGCTGTAGCAAATTTCAAACCACAAAGGAAAACCTTCAGAGACAAATCCACATGGTGGAACCATAATTAATCAACTAGCTTTATAATAAAAGATAAATAATTTTGACCAAAAGTAAGAAGACTAATTCCCAGAATGTTAGAGCACTTGTCATTGAAATAAACAAACAACTCAGTAGCTTAATAAAATTCACCAAATTAGTGAACCAAGTCAAAGACAATCACAAGGCATTTTTAGTGATGGACATAATCTCAAAAGCACAATACAGCAATGCACTGAACTGACTGTGAATGATGTTAAATGTACTGAGGCTGAAGATACAGCAAACTTACAGGCCAATAAATTTAGCCCTAACTATACCCCTTCCCCCTCCATCTGTCCCTCAAGATACACCTGAAACTGGCTCACCTCCAGCTATCACACAAGACAGACTCTTAAAAGTGCTGCTAAAAGCTAAAAATACTGCATTAATAGGTCCTGACAATATCCCCTGGATGCATCTTAAATAGCATGAAGCATGATTTAGCCACACCCGTAACAACAATGTTCGATCTCAGCCTCCATACTGGTTTTGTACTAAGGGACTGGAAAACAGTTATAGTCATTTCCCTGCATAAGGAAGGCTCTTTCACAGACCAAGGCAGTTACAGATCCGTAAGTCTGACCAGCCTCATATGCAAAGCCATGGAAAGACTTATGGGCATGTTCAGGGGATAGGGAACCTCAAAACACTGGACCCATGTTAGTTTAGATTCGTCAAGGACAGGTCATGCTTACTTAATCTGGTGGATTTTTTTTAAAGCTCACCAAAGTAATGGATGAAGGCAAAACAGTACACACCACATAGCCTGATCTGGTCAAAGCTTTTGACACAATTCCCCACTCAGGCATACTAGAAAAGCTAAATACTCAGACTAGGTATCTAAACATCTTCTGCAACTTCAACAGAATGGTTTGGAGGGACAGGTATATTGCTGGTCTGGAACAGACTCCCCATCCACATAAAACAAAGTTCATCTCTGTACATATTCAAGTGCAACTTGGATCTATGGACAGGAAACAGAAAATTTACTCCAGGGCTGCCCCTGTGCTACTTATGGACATAGGCAGCTCTTAAATGCTTTATTCCATGCATGGATCCCCTCAAATTATCTAGGGTATGATCTTAGCTATTCTTATTAGAGTAGTATATAATTAATGATCATGGGATTGGTAAGGTCCACCTATAACCAAATGGAATGGATTAATTCAGACACAGAAAGGAAACTGGCTAGGCTTAAAATGGTCTGCAAGGGCATCTAGTCTAGTACCTATCAATGAACTTATGAACCTCATTCAGTCTTCATCCCTGCAAGATGAACCCACTTGAAAATATACCAGAAATGGTTATATGTGCCCTCAGTAAGGTCAGAAACTTAATTTCCATAGGAACTGATAAGATACTTGGAAAACGCACTTGTATAATGAGAAACAGCTTAATGTAGCTTCTTGTACACATTCTTAATATAACATTAACAACTGATTATATCTTATCTTGAGTTAGACTTTTGTGGTTCTAGTGTTCAAGAGAGTCCTATCCACTGACCCCAGTAATTGCAGACCAATCAGCCTCAGAAGTCTGTTGTGCATTGTCATAGAAAGAAGCATCATGGAACATATTCAGGCTGACGCAGTGCAGTTTTGCCAACACTAGATGTAGATGCTGTTTGCTTAACCTCACATTTCTTGAGAGTGTGACCACTGTCATGAATGAAGGTTTATATGTGTATGCCAATTAACCAGATCTGTCTAAAACACTGACTACTAAAATCCACAATGAAACCATACATAATACCAGGGATGTAAAAGTAAATGAAGCCATAGCAACTCAGTGTCATGCTGTGGGATTTAAAATGTTTTACTGGCAGTAATTAATAGGTATTGCTGAGGGACTATGGTCTCCTTAAATGCAGTACTACTGTTGAATAATTTGAAAAGAGGTTCACTTTAAGAGTATATGGCAAATTTGCCACACACCCCCAAAAAAAGTTTTACACTGAATAGCTGCAAAGCAGTGCTATGTTCGATTATCTTATCAGGATTTTAAACACTTGCTCTCAGCCATGTACCTTCAGCTGTTATTTTGCCAACAGTACCCGATGCTTGGCATGCAAGATTATTTTGCACAAATACACACACACACACACACACACACACACACACACACACACACACACACACACACACACACACACACACACACACACACACTGTTTTCCAGGAGGGGTTACAGATACCTAGTTAGTGCCAGTGTCCCTTTTCCTGCCTTACAGACACTTGGTGCCAGCAGTTACATAGTCTAGCACAGCAGGAGCACAACTGCTCTTTACTCTGAAAATAGCCTATAGTACTTATAGATTAGGTACTCATCCTTCATAAGGTGGGTATCAACAGTTAACAAGGCAGTCATTTCAAAGATTACCCATCTATACTAAATTCATGTACTAGAAACTAAGCCACTAGCCACAATTTGTAGAAATAGAATAATAAATCATTTTACTTAAAATGAATACAATTAAACAATGCACTTTTGTAGAGTTAAATAGGTAGCACATATATACGTTAACATTTAAAATAAAAATTTAAACACACAGATGGGATTTAGAAAAAAATGTCTACTGCTACGTTGTACCTTCTACTGATCACTAACTAAAATACTTACTGTATTCTGTCAGTAACTTTTAAAGTATTTTATAGCTTTAGATAATTCATAGATGGTGTATTCCTGACCTGAACCAGAAAGATTGCTGAACACACTTCAGAAGGCAACGTTTAACTATTGCTGCTTGAAAGGTGCTCTCTGAACATGAAAAGAGTCTAAGGTTCTATAAGCTACTTGTCATGTGCCAGGATCTGTGATGTGACAAGGGCTCTAAGGACCCTTAAGATAGACAAATATGACTACAACCTTGTGGTGGCCCATTGTGGAATGACTGACCTGAAGTACTACTCCCAGAGGGACATCCAATGAGACATGATGTAACTTAATATGCATGTGTTAGACACAGCAACGGTGTTGGTCTTGAGTAGTATCTTGACTTCACCAACAAAGATACCAAGACAAAATATTTGGACTTAGCAATTGTCTATGCAAATTATGTTATACTAAGGAGGCCCTTAGCAATTGTCTATGCAAATGATGTCATACTAAGGGGGCCCAGTATGTGTCAGCCTGGGATGAGATGGTAGATAAGACTTCCTATTTTACAAGGGGTGGCTTACACCTCTCATACAAGTGCTTCACACACTAGCTAAAGCTATTGCTGTTCCCATAGTGCTTTTTTAGGCATACTCCCCCTACTGGATATTTTACATAACAGAATCAAATTCAGATTTGGACAGTATCATGGTGGCACTACTGAATGCTGTGAGTTTAAATAAATGATGATAGAATTGAGTCCATTCTGCAACTTGAGCACATTCATATTTGTGCAGCTTTGAGACCTGGTTCCAATGCAATGACAGCGCTACCTCTATACCAGGGTTTAGTACTTAGTATGCCTTTAAACCCTTGGATAACTGTGGGGAATATTCTATATTTGTTAGAAACACTCTCATAGCACATCAAATTACCCACAACACTAACTTGAGAGCTGCTGAAGATCCAAATCTCCCTGAGCAAATGTAATTATTAGTTCATTGCTAGCTACAGACCCCATAATTGTTGCCCAAACATCATGGAAATTACCTTAAATCCACTGAGGCATTATATATAACACCTTTAATAGTTTCTTTATGGAGACTATCCAAGCCCTAGTTAGCCAATTACCCCTGAACTCCTCTAACACACAGGATACCATTCCCAGTACCCAGTCCTCCTTTAGCTTCCAACCAATCTCCACATCTTTCATTTGTACTCTAATAAAAAAAACTAAAACCTACTACCCTAGCTGCTGACCTTCTACCTCCTGAATATTTACAAAAAGCCGCAGATTCTATAGCATTCCCCATCTCCATTCTAATTATTTGGACCATATAAGTAACCAAAGTCCCCTCTATCTGGAAAATATCTTGTGTCATACCTCTCCATAAAGGTGGTAGCTCTACTGAATTAACTAACTATAGACCCATAGCCATCTTGTCACCTCTGGCAAAAATCATGGAAAAGTGCATCCACAAACAACTTCTGTACTTCCTAACCCAGAACAATCTGCTGGCTAAATCTCAGCATGGCTTTAGACCACATCATAGTACCACCACAGCCCTCCTCACCTTCTCTGATGCTATAAACCATAACAGGAACAACAACAAACTATCCTCAGCCTTTTTTTGTATCTCTCTAAGGCTTTTGATATGGTTAACCACCATCTACTCATCCACACCCTGAGAAAAATATCTCTAGGTTATCACTCCCTTCAATGGTTTCAATCCTATCTCCACAATAGACAACAAGCTGTACTATGGCAGAACAATCTATCCATCCTCCTACCCAACACCCTAGGTGTCCCCCAGGGGTCTATTCTGGGACCACTGCTGTTTTCCATTTTTATTAATGACCACTACACTGTCATCCCAAATGCTAACTGCATTCAATATGCAGACGACTCCACGTTGATTTGCACTAGTACCTCCCAGACCGAGCTACAGTCAATTACTCAGTGTACTTTCAACTTAGTTGAAAATTGGCTTGCTGACCGCTGTCTGATTCTAAATCCCAACAAAACAAAGCTACTACTTTTCTCCCCCACCCAAAGATCCCCGGTGTTATCTTTCTCCATTAAGTCTAACAATGGTACCATAATCTCCCCAGATGCTCACACGAAACTCCTTGGGGTTATTGTAGACAACAATCTCAAATTTGATGCTCACCTTAACAAAACTATCAAATCCATTAATAAAAAACCTGGGCTCACTATACACATACCTCTCAACTGTCCCTAATTTTCAGGGACGTCCCTGATTTTGACTCAAATTTTAGCTCTGTCTCTCTGAATCCCTCCTAAAATTAGTGACTATGGGCAAAAAGATGGTGAATTATACAATGAATAATGACAATAATTAAGAGTTATACACTTCTTTTACTTCAGAAAAGGTGTATTAATTCATATGCTCTGATTCTCTCAATGTTTCAACTTAATAGCACTAATATTTTAAAAGTGTCCCTGATTGTCCCTGATTTTTTCTTGACTTTTCCCTGATTCTGTTCAAATTTGTCCCTGATTGGTTGAGAGGTCTGATACAGGATAAAACCATTCCAAACCCCACCTGCTAGGACAGCCATTGCCTGCTCCCATCTGCTCTCCACCCTCTTCTATGCTTTCCCTTTACTTGCCAACTTTAATAAAACTGAACTTAAAAGACTCTCTGGCTGGTACAATAACATAGCTAGATTTGCCACTGGCCTGCCCTATAGAACACATCACTGTATAAACCTAAAAAATTCAGTATAACCAACTTATTGTGGCTCACAAAGTACTTAACCAACCTGAAAATACACCTGCTTTGAAAAACATCATCTATCCACATGCCATCCTCGGACCACTTCGCTCATCTAATAGACTGGTAGTACAAACCATCAAATCCAACAATTCAGCCGGGGACTCCATGTTTGCCAACTCTGTAGGCAAAACTTGGAACTCACTACCTGCTGACATTACACTAGACACTACCCTATCTCAAGGTAAGTAAACTCTCAAGCAGTATTTCAAGACTCAGTGGCTATGTCCTTTCTCCAAGCCTGAATAAATATTTGGTATCACTGGTGTACCAGTATTATTTTGTTAATTTAACTCTACTGTGCTGTAATTAGTAAGCCAGGCTAGAAGCATGCTAGATTGTATAACTTAGACTCCTCAATAGAGGCTGACAATTGTGTTTAAGTTGTATTATGTTAAATTTGCTTGTGTTACTTCCTTTGGAGCTTTTGTCCCCTGGCCTCCGCTGAAAATGGACATGTATCCAGTCGGACTATCCTGGTCAACAAATGTAAAATAAAATAAAATAAATAATAAATAAATAAATAAATAAATATATCAAACCAAATATCTTCTTGTTGGGAGACTTCAATCACTCAAGCATTGACTGGCACACTTTCGCCTTTAAAATAGCTATGTTCAGCATTGCCTGTGCTGGAGAAAATTGTAAAATTAGCCACTGTAAGCTCCAATACCCTTGGCCTGGCCATCACCAATGTAGCCTTCATATGTACCCTAACCCTTGTTAAATATGACCAGAAATTGATTACATTTTCTATCAGACTCAGTTGTATTACCTTATCAACAAATGCGAACATCCAGGGAGACCTCCTTCAGCTTGCAGAACACAGATGCAAAATTCTCAAAAATTCTTTATAAATAGACCCAACTAAGAGCGCTTCTGCATTCCCCTCTGATCTTTGCCAACACCTAAATGTCTCCATGGAAAAGGCAGTACCCTTCTGCCCTAAATATAATGAAACATTTAGGAATAAACCTTTCAGGTGACACTCCTGTATAAATACTTTGTATAACAAAAAAAAGAAAATAATGACAATTTTCAAGAAATTCCCATACCCTTACTTCAAGAGTACACTAAAATAAAACAGCCAACAACTCAAGAGCACTATTTGAAAAGATAAGGCACTGATAGCAAAGGAAACTACAAATCTTTCTTCAGCCAAGTCATTAATCAATAATGTCCAACAATGCACCGCACTTGTCTATAATAATACCACACACTCTATTTCTAAGGATATAGCCAATATATTGGCAGATAAATTTAGTGCTAACTTTGCCCCCTGCCCAAATTGTTGCACCCACTATCCCTGAAAATTTAGTTTAGTTTCCTCTAAAATCACATTGGAACAGGTCTTAGAATACCTGTCAAAGGCTAAAAACAACACTTCCTAGGTAATTATAGACCCATCAGTTTCACCAGCCTTATAATGCAACGCCACATAATGTACCATAACATAAGTCATTTATGCAAATGTAGACAATTTAACTGCACTAGACCCCACTTAGTTTTTGTTTTGAAAAGGACAGGTTCTGCTTTCTGAACCTAGCAAGCTTTTTTGAAAAGGTTACAGAAACTTTGGACAGTAGCCACAATGTGCATGCTACTTATCTTGACATAGTCAATGCTTTTGATACTATTTCATGTGCTGGAATTATTGAAAAATTAGACATATGTAATGTAATTCCCTGCTTTGTTCACTGAATTACAAATTGGCTATCCAACAGATCCAGGATTGTCAAAGCTGCTGATAATTTTCTGAATGTCATGTAAAACTGTAAAATTGTAATGAGTGGTGTGCCACAGGTGTCTGCTAAGACCTTTATTGTTTAGTATTTATTTTACAGATATCAAAGACAAAATCCCAGATGTGTAGTTGGCCAAGTCTGCTGATGACTGCAAGATGGGTACTCTTATCTTTTAATTCAGTGACACAAAAAATTCCAGGAAATATTGGAGTAGGTGTATAACAGGTGTACTGAAAATGGTCTCAAGTTAAACGCAAAAGAAATGCAGCATAATAGCATTTGGCAAAAATCTGCTGCCACCACATATGTCATCAGTGGTACTCCTCTTTAGTCAAAGATGGTCATAAGAGACATAAGTACCTATGTGGACAACTCTATCCCTCATTCAATCATCATATTTCTTCCATAGTCAGAAAACCAGTCTATCTCTAATTAATTACCAAGGGGATATCTTCAAGAGCCAAAGAAGTCACCCTGCCTTGATATTCTTTCCTTGTCAGACCCATCATTGAATACAATACCCCTTTGGTATGTACAGATCTAGGCATAGCACTCAACTGGAAATACCCATAGATTTCTAAACAAGAAAATTAAAGGTCTTAAATCCTTCAACTTCCCAAAAGATTAGCACAACTGTCATTATATGCAATAGCTGAACAGCTTTTCTGAGGTGGCCTGTGATTAGCTTTTTGAGACATGAAAGTCTCAGTCTTATTTGATCTTCTATTTCATCACAAAACCATTTCCTCTACAAACACCTGAATTAAGAACCTAAATCTACACCAAAACATAAACAAGACTCGCTGGAAGGATAAGTTCCTAATGGCATATTCCTAGCCTATGGAATAAGTTGCCATTGCAGGTCGAATAAAGTACTACTTGGTTATCTGTAAGGCTAGTCTTAATGACTAGATGGGTAGACACAAATTTACACCAGTGTTATATAAGGTCAGACTTGATTTGTGAGGTAAGCAGTATTAAGTACATACGCAACAGGTAAGAATAGGAATATACCTATCCTCATCACCCTCTGTCATCTGTGTAGTCCCTTAAGGCTCTGTCCTGAGGCCACTCATTTTTATCAATTTTTTTCTCAGATACCAAACCTGATTCCACTGTTTTTGCTCACCAAATTAGGCAAATGTTGGCAGACTTGGAAGCATTGTTTTTAACCCCACTGACAGTACCACCATCAAGGACACTGGTGCGGCATCATACTGTTGCCAGGGAGAGTGTCCTAACCCTTATCACCCCGTGACAGCCTTGTGAGCTTCCCAGTTGCTGGCTTAGGGAGGTGCATGTGTGTTTTGTTACATGTGCAACCTCCTGACTAAGCTGTATACTGATTGTTGCATAGAGCTTATCAGGCTCTTAATGCTGCTATTGTAGTGAGCCTAGGCAGCTTTCCTTCTCCCTGAATGGGGTGAGCAAGAATCACACGCTCATTCTCATGCATCTAAACCCTGCTGTGCCCATGCTGTCAGTCGAATATGGGTCTTCTAGGGTACAGTCAGGGCTTTATTCATCTGCAACAAACAGTTGGAGTATGACATCTGAACATTTGCCCTTTTTTCTGTGAATGAAAAAAGAAAAAAATGTATAAAATTTGTAACACGTTTAACATATGACTTATTTTGCCTGAAAATACATCAATTAGACCTAAGACAAGAATTGTACAGCAAGCAGAGGTTAATTATTCTGCCCTTTGTTTGCAGAATTTCTGACTATTCTGATGGCAAGAAGCTAGAGGTGTAAAAAATGCAGTAAAAAGATTCTGCAAAGATTTAGTTTCATCTCTGCTTCGGTATACAGAAGAAATATAGTTTTCAGCCTTAAGGGTAATGAACTGTTTCCTTAAGGAAGAACAAAATGAAAAAGGTAAAACTAATTGTACAGGAATCATTATTCTTGCTATCAGTATTCTCTATTCACTTAAAATTCACTTAACTCTACTCACAAACTCTTCTCAACTCTCTCCATGCTAGGGAGCATCTAATCAAAGAATATATATATATATATATATATATATATATATATATATATATATATATATATATATATATATATAGGTTACCATTACATTATCGAACGTTCAAATGTTCGACAATCATATGACCGAAACCATATCATCAAACATTCAAATGTTCAACAATGTAAAGTTAACAAAAAAACAAAACAAAATAAAGCAAAATAAAATGTGTATAGCAGGGGGGGTAAGCCCCCCCTGCACCCCCCCCACTTAAATATGCCAACTCCGAGATCGCACTCAATTGCGGTAACAGGAAATATTCCCATTCCGCACTGTATGGAGCTCTCCATTCAGTCATTTCCCATTACCGCAATGTAGTGTGATCTCAGAGTTGGTATTTTTCGGTAACAGGGATGTGGGGGGTGCAAGGGGCTTGCTATACACACTCTGTTTTCTTTACTTTCTCCCATGTTTTTTACCTTTATATTGTCGAACATTTGAATGTCTGATGATATGGTCTCAGCCATATCATTGTCGAACATTTGAATGTTCAATAATGCAAGGGTAACCCATATATATATATATATATATATATATATATATATATATATATATATATATATATATATATATATATATATATATATATATATATATATATACATATATATATATATATATATATATAAAATATATATATATATATATATATATATATATATATATATATATATATATATGTTCCCTATTTAATTTTGAAATACTGAAATCACAAATTTCAGTATTTCGAAATTATAATAGCAAAGTCTTGAAATACCTATAAACCAGAAACGCAAAATTCAAAATCCCAAAGTACGGAGATTTTGAATTAACGCTTTTGGTGTTGTGGTATGTGAATGGTAAGATGTGAGTTTGGGTATGTATGTATGTGTATGTGTGTTGGTTAGGAGCTTTAGTGTATGTCAGTGTGTGTGTTTTGACTGTGATGTGTGTGTGTGAGGGTGTGTACAATTTGTGGGAGTGAGTTACCTGTGTGTGTCTGATTGTGCGATCTCGGAGTTAGTATATGTAAGTAGGGGGTGTGTGGGGGGCTGTAGTGTATTGTCGGGATTTTGAATTTTGTGGTTGTAGGGTTTCGGTGTTTGGTGTGTTCGGCTATGTAATTTCGAAATACTGAAATTCAGGATTTCAGTACTTCAGGATTACATAGTGAATCCATATATATATATATATATATATATATTTATATATATATATTTATATACATACATATATATATATATATATATATATATATATATATATATATATATATATTTTTTTTTTTTATAGGGTTTAGCTCACTCATGAATTAGCATTCATATGTTGGCAGTTGCAGTACTACCTCAGACACCGAGAGCATATTGCATTGCAGTGTAAGATGCCACTGACCTTTGTGTGTGTGTGTGTGTGTGTGTGTGTGTGTGTGTGTGTGCGCGCGCGCACATGTGCGTGTGAGCATACCCGTGTTTGCACACACTATTGCTATGATTATAATGACAAGTTCTAGCAGAACTAGGTTGCTTATGCACAATATTTGAACCTCAGGCACACTGAGGATACCTATATTAGTTCACCATGGAGAGCATGTTTTTCACAAAAGAAATGCTGTAGTCTCAGTGCCATCTGTTTTGTTATATATTATATTCCTGTAACAAAATTGCTGCACTATATGTTCACTTTATGTGACATTACACCTAGCACACTGATCGACAGTTCTGTACACAATAAACCAAAAAGGGCACCACCAGGGATTCCAGACTCCACACAGTTTTATTAACACAAATTGTTAAGCGCTTTCATCAATCCAAGTTGACTTCATCAGAACAATTACTTCTGCATCATGATTTCCCTCTGTTCAGCATCCTTCTCCATATTTCCAAACAATTTTACACTGCTGTCCTCCATGCTGTTACTTCTGCTAGCCTCCATCTTGGAGTTCTAAGAAGCACCAATGATAGCTCTGGTGCATTCTAGTGCTAGAAAAGAGTAGGGGAAGATCCCCAATGCCCCTGTACTGTACACAATGACATTGTACTTACTTAGATAAGAAACAATCACAATAAAGACACAGATTGTGTATGTACCATTGCTCCAATCACTGTCATTGACTGTGATCTGTTTAAGTGCACTTGGATTAAAGCCGTTGCTGTAATTTCTGTAATTCATTTAATTATATGGAAAATAGGAAAGTATATATCTAATATATATATATATATATATATATATATATATATATATATATATATATATATATATATATATATATATATATATATATATATATATATGAATGATAAGGGTGAAAGTCATCTCTTGTTTTAATTTAATAAACCATGGTTTAAGCAAACAATACTAGCTTGAATCATGTTTTCTTATTTTTAATAAGAATGCAAAATGATTTATGACACAGATCTTAAATAAGAAGTTTTGAAACCAGTCTATTTTAGGAGAAATTATTCCTATACAATTAGTTTTCTCCTTTTTTCAGTTTTTTTTTGTATATATATATATATATATATATATATATATATATATATATATATATATATATATATATATATATATATATATATATAAGGGTTCCCTATTTAATTTCAAAATACTGAAATCACAAATTTCAGTATTTTAAAATTATAATAGCGAAGTCCTGAAATACCGGTAAACCAGAAGCGCGAAATTCAAAATCCCGAAGTACAGATATTTTGAATTAGCGCTTCTAGTGTTGTGATGTGTGAATAGTAACATGGGATTTGGGTATGTATGTGTATGTATGTTGGTTAGGGGTTTTAGTGTATGTCAGTGTGTGGGTTTTGACTGTGATGTGTGTAACAGGGTGTGTACAATGTGTGGGAGTGAGTTACCTGTGTGTGTCTGATTGTGTGATCTTGGAGTTAGTATATATAAGTAGGGGTAGGGTGGAGTGGTGGGCGCAGCACCCCACATGGGGGGGTACAGGGGGGCTTGGCCCCCTGCTTATCTGTAGTGTAGGATATTATATTTGAGTTGAGGGGGAAGCTGTGTGTATGTGTTTGTCTGTACTGTATCTGTTGTGTACCGTGGGGGGTTTGAATTTCGTGTTTGTAGGGTTTCGGTGTTTGGTGTGTTCGGCTATGTAATTTCGAAATACTGAAATTCGGGATTTCAGTATTTCTGGATTACATAGCGAATCAATATATATATATATATATATATATATATATATATATATATATATATATATGTATATTGGAGCAATTGGGTAATAATGAAGCTATTGTGATTACAAAAGCGTCGGGCTACTGTGGCGTGATCTAGGTCAGACTATAAAAAGGAAGTCTAAAGGAAATTATTAGTTAAAAAGTTTTATCAAACTTTACTTTTGGATCCTAATAACTGTTTTAAAAAATGGGATAGATAAATTTCATTCTAAGGCTTGGAAACAGCTGTCTTAACAGCATTATTGGCACCCGGGCAAAGCAGTGAACTGGGGCCCCTACCTACACAACCACTCACAGGATTAAAAATGAAAATGGCTGATAAAATTTAAGATATATTTATTGACACTTCCAACAAAATCAGTGTTTAAACATTAAAAAATGTGCTAAAAACCCACAAATTGTAAGAGGAACAGACCAAAAGTATGAGACAGAAATTCCAGACATTCTGTGAAAATCTAGACAGTTGAGAGATGCACTCATCTCCTTGAAACACAAGTGGTGGTAGGGGTAGAGAATTCAGACTCTTGTACCTAAGGTACAGGGTTTGAGGAGCCTAAGCAAAGTAAAACTACCCACCAGTTATCCCTAATTGGGACATTTTAAACACAAACACGCACACACAGACTGACACACACACACACACACACACACACACACACACACACACACACACACACACACACACACACACACGTACACACACTGTCTCTCTCTCTCTTCCCTGTTTATGCACCATGTGGTACATCGGGCAATGAGCACCTTTCAGTGCTCATTGTTTCTGTAGCAGTTACAGGTTTTACGGGCTCAGGTTGCTAGCCCAAGGCCTAACCCTCCTCGGAGGGTGTACCACACATATCCACATGCACACACTCACACCTAGGGCCAATTTAGAGTGTCCAATCCACTGATAGCCTGTCTTTGGAATGTGGGAAGAAACACTAGCAGAAGCTGGGAACCCACATGAATGTAGGGAGGACATGCAGACTATGCATATAAGGTACCCCAGCCAAGAATTGAAATGGAGAACCTCTTGCTGTAAGGTGACAGCGCTAATCACTACACTACTGCACCTCCACACACACACACACACACACACACACACACACACACACACACACACACACACACACACACACACACACACACACAATCCAGATGACACTTACTTGTTGAAGTGGAAATGTGGAAGCAGCAAGCAACAAGGCAGCAATGAATGGAATGTTAAATTCCATGCAGTAGGAAGAACAGGTGATGCATGTACAGATGCAACTTTTAGGAAGGCTGCTGCTACATTTGGATAATTGATGTTTCAGATGCTCAACACTTTACTGTACAACACTTTCTAATATTTATAATTTTCATAATTTTCATTATTCTTCAAGTATTTGTAATTTAGTATAGTATAGTATTTATTTATTTATTGAAAGCAAGTTGCAGCATACATACATAGATCAGCATGGAGCCCCTATGCTCATGGGCCTCGGGTAACTGCCCAGTATGCCTATGTATTAAAATGGCACCTCTTGGAAAAGGGGTATTATTTATTGACAAGTATTGCAATGTCTAAGGGTTGATAATCCTGAGCTGCAAATACTTTATTTATCTATTACCCAAAATAAATGAGGGCATAGTCCCTTCACCAGATAGGGGTTCCATAAAGTTCCTTTTCTGGAAAAATATCTGAAACCTTTGCTTTCTGTGATAAAATATTGTTTAAAGGATGACTGATTTTATAAATAATATAGATAAAACCAGTATATTGATATCATATCATCTTATATGTGTACATTAGATGTCCTGTCTTTGTATACAAGTATTCTCCAGGAGTGGAGATTGAAGGCAGTTAGATAGTTTTTGGAAAAGTGTCAATTATATACTGATAAATTTAATGATTTTTTGGTTGTGATGATGGAACATGTCCTGAATAAATACTTTACTTTATTATTACTTTCTGTATTTTTTAGTATTCTTATTACTTCTTGTATTTTTAGTAATCTTCTATTGAAATCCTTTCATTTACTATGTATTAATATTGATTTTTTAATTTTTTAATTTTTAATTTCCATTTTTATTTGTTGCCACTGGAGCTTTTCTCCCTGGGCCTCTGCTGAAAATGAAAATATATCCAGTTAGACTAGCCCAGTTAACAAATGTAAAATAAAAAAAATAAAATAAAAATAAAATAAAAAAAGAGTTTGGGTAAGTGCTGGCATATTTTGTCAGATGATACTTTTTTCCATGGTGTGGTTAATAACAGAAGTAGGATTAGTTGTAGCAGGGGAAAAAGTGTAGGTGAATATTTTATATCCTTCAAAAAGTTTGGGGAATGGGTTGAGCCATGATTTAAGTGTAATGATTCCAGACTAAGGAGCAAATCTTGAGGAAGTTGTTCTTATTGTGAGTATATGGCAGCGATTAAGAATTTTACATTGGTGAATAAGCATCAACTTTTTTGTATTAGGACATATGGATTAATTGTAATTCTAAATGGTTGGTATATATGACAGTGCTTTCACTGTGGAGCATTTGGAATGTACACCAAATGTCATGTTCTTTTGAATAAGTGTACTTTCTCCATATTGAGGGCCAGATCCAGCACAAGGCAATCTAGGTGGCCAATTAGGGCCTGATGCTGGCTAGAAGCCTGGCAAATAAATAAATAAACAACAACAAATAAATAACAATAAATAAATAAATAAATAAAATGCTATGCAATCTCTGCTTCATCACTATATAAAACATTGAATCCCTCACTCCTTGCAATAAAACATTGAACCCTTGCTACCTAAAAACCTATAACTGATATTGCTCTTCTCTACTGCATTTTCAATCTTCTTCTCCCAGTGTTGGCAACATCCATCTCTCTCAATGGCTTAGATTTTGAGCCATTGAGCAAAAACTTCCTTGGAACTCAGATCAGAAGCTACAGTCTTTTTTTGAGGAAGACTTCTTTGTACAACACCCAAGCAGTCTTTTGGTTGTCTAAACACATCTTGGTCTGTTTTTTTCTCATATGGAATGGGGGCAGCAAAGTTTATGGGGAATTCATATTTCACACTATTGTTCACTACAACACTGTCTTACAGGTGATACAGGAGACAAGTGTGTTTGTGTGTGTGTGTGTGTGTGTGTGTGTGTGTGTGTGTTTGTAGAAATGATTCCTGTCTGATTAACTGGACACAACAGAGTCAAACCCCATAATCGATCGTGACTCGGTAGCAGTAGACTTATCTCGTCTCCACCAAAATGACACAATATGTTTATCATGCTCCAGTTTTGTATAGAACATCTTTGATTTTGCCTCATATTTATGCCTCCAATCCTTTGAGCAAAATCACTCTAACCTCTCAGTGCTTTGTGGCAAATGGAAAATTTGGGCTAGGGTTTCTCAAAGTGGTCCCATCCTCAATCTCTATAGCTGTGCCAGCAGGGAGTCTTATTAAAGATCTGGAGAAAAAGGGAGAAACCAGTCCCAGATTGATCTGTGGTCTCAATGTGCTCTTAAGGAATTTTGCACTCCTGATGCAGAGCTGCATCTGGAAATAATATGTGTGTACTTAAGTTATTCCTCCCCAGTGTGCACGGGCCCCCTAGTTTTACCAGTGGTGAGGACTGGAGGCTGCCCTGATTACGGTCCAGTGATGGGTCAAGCATTATTGTTGGCATAGTAGTGGGATATCCAGCCAGATTGGGAGCTCCAGTGGTGGTGGATATTGAACCCTGTAGCTGTAAACAGTGGCTCACTAAAGAGTTGGGTGTTTTGTAATTCCTCAACAGCCATTGAAGCGGTGGTAGAGACATTCAGAGGTCTTCCATATCATTATTTATTTTGTGCTAGCTTAATTAGTCAGGGTGAGCAGGGTAAGGATGTCTGACAGAAAGGAGTATGGCAAGCTGACAAAGGAGCCAGTTGGCTGATGAGATGAGCTAAGACAAAGGAGTGGTGCATGCCAACCTGACTAAAGCAGAAATGATTGCAGGCTTTAACCAAGTAGCTGCTGCAACACAGACCGGTGTTAAATCAGGAGGATGAGTTGTAGATTGACCGGTCTTTTGGGGATGCACAAGTCTCAGAAAAATGGACAGTTCTAACTTTGCCTTTAGAGGACTTAAAAATCCATCTGGAGTTAAAAAAAGACTTGAACAGGAGGCCAAACAGTTGGAACTAGAATCAGCAGAGAGATCACTATGATATTTTGGAGGCTGGAAGGAAAAGTGAGAAACGGATTATATTAGAATCAGCAGAGAGGGCTGGAGGAGACATCTGAGGGTGAAGAAAATGAGAGACTGAGACATTTGGAGTACATGAAGAAAATGAGAGGCAGAGGCAACATGAAAAGAGATGCTGGACTGTTCACCAGGGTCATCATGGAGATAATGGAGAAGGGAGTAACTCGAACCCCAGAAGTTGGTTATTGAAGGTCAGTAAATTTCTTCCAGAATTTACAGAAGGTGATAATCTTTGATAGTTTTATTCACATATGTTTGAGAAAGGGTATGTAAACAGTATACTGTTTAACACCAAAGGCTCCAGGTATGGTTCCTGACCCTCCTTACTCTGTTGTAGTAAAGCTATAACCTACTAAGTTTCAAAATTGGCTGATACCGCATTGCTTAAGTTATTATAATTACTGTTAAAATTGTTTGAGGCTTTAAGTTAACACCTGAAGCTTGTAGAAAAAAGTTTGTGAGATAGCTGCAAGGCAGATGAATGTGTGTGTGAATATATTGCTGAGTTAAGCACCTCTATTTTCATAGGTGGGTGAGCTGGGTGTCAGTTCACCAGTTTTGAAGGGGGCTGGCAGACCTCTTTGGTGAGGGAAACAACCCTGTAAGCACTTTGCCTGAAGCGCATGAGAATCTGCTTAGCAGATAAGGAATGCAAGTCAATCGCAGATGAGTTGGAGAAAAAGGGAGACCTATATCTAACGAGCAGAGCATCACTGCACACAGGGAAGGATACCCAGTGCTGCACATGTGTCATCTGTCTATGGGAACCCATGGTGGACAAGCCTCAAACCTCCCAAAGCAGAGTCCGTCACTAACAGGGGAAACCACTCTGCTCAGGTACACAGCCAGGATCAAGGATTAAATGTTTTAAATGTAATCAGTTGGGTCATGCATGCTTATAGACATGTCAAAGTGGAGAGCAAGGTGAGAGCTTAAAGGTGAGGGAGCCAGTAAGTGGGAATGACAGAATTATGGTGTTGTCTGGAGACAACAAACCCAAACTACCATAGATTATATCCCAAAAGTCTCTAGCAGATGGGAAACAGGCCACTGCTAAGAGAGACACAGTTCTTGACCCAACCATTGTGAAGCCTGCAATGGTTAAAAGACTTAACAGGAGGCCAACAGTTGGAACTAGAATCAGCAGAGAGACTCGACATTTGGAGGCTGAAGAAAAGGAGAAACGGATGGCATTAGAATCACAGAGCTAGACATCTGAGAAGAATAACTGGACTTTGGAGCTGAAAAAATGATACTATTGACAATAACCTTACATTTGACAGCCACATAAATAACACCATAAAAACTGTCAACAGAAAAATAGGCTCCATATATAGAATTAAACCTTTCCAAACGCCAATAGCCAGAACTAAGATTGCACACTCCCATTTAATTTCAACTCTTCTGTATGCCTCACCCATATATACTAATCTAAAGAAAAATAATCTTATCAAACTAACTAATTCCTATAATAACATCGCCAGATTTGCCACCGGCAATCCGTTTAGAACTCACCACTGTCTGAATCTAATGCAGCTAGGCTGGCTGGAATTTCAAAACCAACTGAAAGTCTCCCAACTCATCATTGCCCACAAGATATTTTATAAACCTAACAGCAATCCTATACTCTCCAATCTCATAATCCCCTACAAAAATCTAAATTCTTTACGCTCTTCCAGCAAAGTTCTTGCTAGCATAAGCAAGTCTAACAACATGGCTGGAGTTTCTCTGTTTTCCAACTATGTGGGAAAAAACTGGAACCTACTGCCTAATGAACTAACTTTAATTTCTTCACTGCCTCTCTTTAAACAAAACCTCAAAACACACTGGTTATGCCCCTGCAGCAACCCTGATTAACCTTCTGCTTCACTACAGATATTTCTCCTCTTGAACCACTACTTAATTCACATTCCTTGAAGCAGAACTGTAAGTGCTGAACAGAATTCAATATACTGGTGTAATCTATCCTGCTTGATACTCTGAAAGTCTCTATCCTGTTTGATGCGCTGATAGTCCACATGAATCACACTGCATAATAAATTATCCTGTACATATTGTCACCTTTACTATTGTAAATACCTACTTTACTTTATTATTACTTTCTGTATTTTTTAGTATTCTTATTACTTCCTGTATTTTTAGTAATCTTCTATTGAAATCCTTTCATTTACTATGTATTAATATTGATTTTTTAATTTTTTAATTTTTAATTTCCATTTTTATTTGTTGCCACTGGAGCTTTTCTCCCCGTGCCTCTACTGAAAATGAAAATATATCCAGTTAGACTAGCCCGGTTAACAAATGTAAAATAAAAAAATAAAATAAAAATAAAATAAAAAAAGAGTTTGGGTAAGTGCTGGCATATTTTGTCAGATGATACTTTTTTCCATGGTGTGGTTAATAACAGAAGTAGGATTAGTTGTAGCAGGGGAAAAAGTGTAGGTGAATATTTTATATCCTTCAAAAAGTTTGGGGAATGGGTTGAGCCGTGATTTGAGTATAATGATTCAAGACTAAGGAGCAAATCTTGAGGAAGTTGTTCTTATTGTGAGTATATGACAGCGATTAAGAATTTTACATTGGTGAATAGCATCAATTTTTTTTGTATTAGAAATATGATTAATTGTAATTCTAAATGGGTGGTATATGTGACAGTGTGCCACTGTGGAGCATTTTACGTACACCAAATGTCATGTTCTTTTGAATAGTGTATCATATTGAGGGCCAGATCCAGCACAAGGCAATCTAGGTGGCTGTCTAGGGCCTGATGCTGGCTAGGAAGCCTGGCAATAAATAAATAAATAAATAAATAAATAAATAAATAAATGCATGCTATGCAATCTCTGCTTCTCACTATAAAACATTGAATCCCTGCTCCTTGCAATAAAACATTGAACCCTTGCTACCTAAAAACCTAACTGATATTGCTCTTCTCACTGCATTAATCTTCTTCTCAGTGTTGGCAACATCATCTCTCTCAATGGCTTAGATTTTGAGCCATTGAGCAAAACTTCCTGGAACTCAGATCAGAAGCACAGTCTTTTTGAGGAAGACTTCTTGTACAACACCCAAGCAGTCTTTTTGGTTGTCTAAACACATCTTGGTCTGTTTTTTTCTCATATGGAATGGGAGCAGCGATGGGGAACATATTTCACACTATTGTCTACAACACTGTCTTACAGGTGATACAGGAGACAAGTGTGTGTGTGTGTGTGTGTGTGTGTGTGTGTGTGTGTGTGTGTGTGTGTGAAATGATTCTGTCTGATTAACTGACACAACAGAGTCAAACCCTATAACGTACGTACTGGTAGCAGTAGACTTATCTGCCCACCAAATGACAATATGTTTATCATGCTCCAGTTTTGTAGAACATCTTTGATTTTGCCTCATATTTATGCCCAATCCTTGAGCAAATCACTTAACCTCTCAGTGCTTTGTGGCAAATGGAAATTTGGGCTAGGCTTCTCAGTGGTCCCATCTCAACTCTATAGCTGTGCCAGCAGGGAGTCTTATTGGGGATCTGGAGAAAAAGGGAGAAACCAGCCCCAGATTGACTGTGGTCTCAATGTGCTCTTAAGGGAAATTGCACTTGATGCAGAGCTGCATCTGGAAATAATATGTGTGTACTTGTTATCCTCCCAGTGTACGTCCCCCAGTTTTACCAGTGGTGAGGACTGAGGCTCCTTGATTACTGGTCCAGTGATGGGTCGTTACATTATTGTTTGGCAGTAGTGGGATATCCACAGATTGGGATTCAGTGGTGTGGATATTGAACTCTGTAGCTGTAAACAGTGGTCACTAAAGAAGGTGTTTGTACTCTCAACAGCCACATGGTAGACATTCAGAGTTTCATATCAATATTTATTTTGTGCTAGCTTAATTAGTCAGGGTGAGCAGGTAAGGATGTCAGCAGCGGAGTATGGCAAGCTGACAAGGAGCCAGTTGGCTGAGATGTGCTAAGACAAAGGAGTGGTGCATGCCAACCTGACTAAAGCAGAAATGATTGCAGGCTTAACTGTAGCTGCAACACAGACCAGCAATCAGGAGGACAGCCAGACTGGCCTTGGGGATGTACAAGTCTCAGAAAATGGACAGTTCAACTTTGCCTTAGAGGACTTAAAAATCCATCTGGAGTTAAAAAGACTTGAACAGGAGGCCAAACAGTTGGAACTAGAATCAGCAGAGAGACTGTACATTTGGAGGCTGAAGAAAAGGAGAAATGGATGGCATTAGAATCAGCAGAGAGGCTGAGACATCTGGAGGGTGAAGAAAATGAGAGACTGAGACATTTGGAGGCTGAAGAAAATGAGAGGCAGAGGCAACATGAAAAGAGATGCTGACTGTTCACCAGGGTCATGGAGATAATGGAGAAGGGAGTAACCGAACCCCAGAAGCAATAAAGGTCAGTAAATTTCTTCCAGAATTTACAGAAGGTGATAATTTTGATAGTTTTATTCATATGTTTGAAAGGGTATGTAAACAGTATAATGTTTACCAAAGGCTCTGGTATGGTTCCTGACCTCCCTTACTCTACAGTAAAGCTATAACCGCTGTTTCAAAATTGGCTGATACCGATTGCTTAAGTTATAATACTGTTAAAAATTGTTTGAGTGCTTTAAGTTAACACCTGAAGCTTGTAGAAAAAAGTTTGTGAGATAGCTGCAAGGCAGATGAATGTGTGTGTGAATATATTGCTGAGTTAAGCACTTATTTTCATAGGTGGGTGAGCGGGTGTCAGTTCACCAGTTTTGAAGGGCTGGCAGACCTTTTGGTGAGGGAAACAACCCTTAGCACTTTGCCTGAAGGCATGAGAATCTGGTTAGCAGATAAGGAATGCAATACCGCAGATGAGTTGGAGAAAAAGGGAGACCTATATCTAACGAGCAGAGCATCACTGCACAGGGAAGGGATACCCAGTGCTGCACATGTGTCATCTGTCTAAGGGAACCCATGGTGGACAGCCTAAACCTCCCAGCAGAGTCCGTCACTAACAGGGGAAACCACTTGCTCAGGTACACAGCCAGGATCAAGGATTAAATGCTTTAAATGTAATCAGTGGGGTCATGCAGCGTATAGATGTCAGTGGAGGCAAGGTGGAGAGCGAAAGGTGAGGGAGCCAGTAAGTGGGAATGACAGAATGCCAGTGGTAAGTTGTCTGGAGACAACAATTGTACCAAACTACCACAAGAGATTATATCCTGTCTTAGCAGATGGGAAACAGGCCACTGCTAAGAGAGACACAGCTTCTGACCTAACCATTGTGAAGCCTGCAATGGTTAAAGAAGAGCACTACTTGCTTGGGCAGTCTACTCCAGTCAGAGCTTTAGGATGGACCCCATTCCAAATACCTTTGGCTAGGGTTCACCTTGACTGGGAGGGTGAAAAAGTAAGCAAGCAAGTAGGTGTGTTTGAGGGTATCCCTGCAGATGTCCTGATAGGGAATGATTTTGGTAATGCAGTACCTTGTGTGCATGCAGTTACATGCAGTCAGGCTTGGAGACAAGCATGTGGGTCTGGGAGCCTGGGGGGGACCCAGATAGACCGCACACTTGAAGCCAGGACTGGTGAGGTGGCTACTTCAGAGAGGGAGTTACTCTGTAGCAGTGAGACTGAATGTAAGCCACAGCTGCTTGTGGGTACTGATGTTCCCTTGGACAGAGTGACTGCAATGGCAGAGGTGAGTAGTAGTACCCAGGCTGACAGTGAGGCACCACTGTCAGAGGATACCAGACTTCCTGTGGAAGGGGAGCTGGGAAGGGTTGCAAAGGGAGACTCTCAGACCCTACATTACAAGGCTTGAGAGAGGTAGCCAGGGAGGCACCTGATTCTCAAGGGAAAGGGGAATTTGTATACTGGAACAAAGGATTAATGTATAGAGAGTGGACCCCTGAGGGAGGGCTAGAGAGTGAGAGAATACAGCAGTTGGTAGTTCCCATTGCATACTATCTGGCACTTCTAGCTATAGCCCATGACATTCCCTTTTTAAGTTATATGGGCATAAAGCATACCAAGAGACGCATTTTGCAGAACTTTTATTGGCCTGGAATTTCCAGGGATGTAACAGGGTACTGCAGGACCTGATAGCAGTGCCAAAAGGTAGGCAAGGCAGGAGACAAGGTCAAAGCTCCTTTGGTGCCTTTGCCTGTGATTGAGGAGCCATTTTGGATGGTAGCTATGGATGTTGTGGGGCTTCTGTGTACCCCAAGTTTCACAGGAAAGAAGTATATGCTAGTGACAGTAGATTATGCTACCAGATACACTAAGGCAATGGCCCTGTCCCCTGTTGAGTCAGAAAAGGTGCCAAATGCTTTGTTAGAGATTTTCAGCAGGGTAGGTTCCCAAAAGGGATGCTGACTAACAGGTGACAATTTCATGTCAGACCTGCTGGCTTGTCTATGGAAGCACTGTGGGGTGAAGCACCTAAAGATCACCCCCTACCTTCCCCAGACTAATGATCTGGTGGAGAGGTTAAACTCTATACTAAAGACCATGCTATGGGCATTTGCAGACCAGTTTAAGAGGGAGTGGGACAAATAATTGCCCCATCTGTTGTTTTACAGAGAGGTGCCCCAGGAATCCACAGGTTTTTCACCCTTTGTGTTGCTGTATGGGCATAGGGTGAGGGGACCTCTAGATTTGATTTGTGATGAGTTGTAGGGTGAATGTGAATTCCACAAGGAGTCTGTTGTGGCATATGTTTTAAACCTCAGGACAAGGCTCAGGGAACTCATGGGCTTGGCCCAGGAGAACCTGGCAGAAGCCCAACAGCAGAAAAAGGTCTGATATGACAGGAATGCTTGAGCTAGAGAGTATGCAGTGGGGCAGCAGGTTATGGTTCTCATTCCTGTCAGACACAAGAAGCTGTAGGCAGCTTGGGAGGGACCCTTCAAAGTGATAAGGAAGGTCAGTGATGTTAACTACATGGTAGAACTGCTAGACAAGACGCAGGGGCACAAATTGTAACTTGTTAATATGATGAAACCTTACCATGATAAAGAGGCCCTTGTGCTGAGTATTTGCAGTACATGGCAGGAGGAGTCTGAGGGGGATCTGATGACTTGATCTCCTCAGTGAGGCTCGGACTGACACCTCAGTGGAGGGGGTAGCAATGTTCCAGCAGCTATCCCCTACCCTGATTCGAGAAATCCGAGCAGTGTTACAGGAGTTTGGGGGCATGTTCACTGGGAAACCATATGGATACAGGACCCCAAAGGCCTTTTAAGCAGGCCCCATAAAGAGTAACTGAGAAAGAGAGTCAAACAGACTCTGAGGGAGGAGATGCAGGAAATGTTGGAACTGGGGGTAAACCAGGAGTCCAGCAGCCCCTGCACCTCCCCAGTGGTGCTGATACCAAAGAAGGATGGCAACACCAGATTCTTTGTGGAATACAAAAAGTTAAATAGTCATGCAAAGTTAGATTCTTACCCCATGCCTAGGAAAGATGAAGCCCTAAAGCAGCTGGGTGGGGCTAAGTATCTGACCACTATTGATTTTACCAAGGGCTAGTGGCAGATGCCCTTGACTCTCAACGCTAGAGAGAGAGGTCAGCTTTTGTGACTCCTTTCAGCTTGTATGAGTTCACGAAGATGCCCTTTGGGATAAAAAATGCCCCATTGACTTTCCAGAGGCTGGAAGATCATATCTTAGGAGGAGCAAGAGATTTTGCCCTTGCTTACCTGGATGATATTGTCATCTACACCCATTCCTGGCAAGAGCACCTTCAGCATGTTAGGGATGTGCTGAGCCAATTACAGAGGGCCAGGTTGACCATTAAGCCCAATAAGTGTCAGGTGGGTATGGCAGAGGTCTCTTACCTAGGACATAGAGTGGGGAGTGGTAAGCTTAGTCCAAAACCTGCCAAAGTGAAAGCCATTCAGGCATGGCCTGACCCTGTTACCAAAAAGCAGGTGAGGGCATTCTTAGTGACAGCAGGGTACTACAGAAAGTTTGCCCCCAATTATAGTACTATAGCTGCTCCCCTCACAGACCTGATAAAGAAAAACAGGTCAGATAAGGTAGTGTTGACCCCAGCATGTCAGCAAGCATTCTCAAAGCTTAAAGGAGCTTTGGGAGGACCCCCTGTGTTAGCCAGTTCAGATTACAGCAAAGAATTTGTTGCACAGGTGGATGCTTCAAACTATGGAGTGGGGGCTGTAGTCAACCTGGTTTCCTCAGAGGGAGAAGAGCACCCAGTGGTATATCTCAGCTGTAGACTCCCACCCAGGGAGGAATGCTATGCAGCTGTAGAGAAGGAATGTCTAGCCATAGTGTGGGCACTGCAGAAACTTCACCCTTATCTGTATGGTAGGAAATTCACTGTAGTTACAGACCACAATCCCTTAACATGGCTACATAAAGCCAACTAGTAAAATGCTAAGCTACTAAGGTGGAGCCTGGGGTTGCAGGCATATGGTATGACAGTGCAGCACTGCAGTGGAGTTAGCAATGCCAATGCAGATGGGCTGTCAAGACAGGGTTTGGGATAATGTATTCCCAGACTGGCTCATCCATCTTAAGCAATTTTTCTCAAGGGTCACTTGAAAAACTAGCTTGAGTCTATGGGGGGGGGGGGTGACAAAGGGAGATACTGCCAGCACAGCTATAATTATATGTCATTTGTAAATATCAACATCATATGATGCTTGTGTTACAACTGTATTAGAGCTGTATGTTGTGTATATCAAACTGGTTGGTACAGACGTGTGTCAAAAAAGTATTTTGTAAAGTGCTTGAGCTTAAAATGTACCCACAGTGAGCCCTGCTGGAAGAGAACAGAAATGCACATGCACTTTTGTAACTGTTTAAATGTATATATTTTAACAGGGAAACTGGAATACAGGAGGTTAATTTCAGAAAACTAGCTGAAATTAAATTACTTTATGGTTACGTAATAAAAGGTGGCATCTTTTAATTTCAAGGCAGCTAGAGACATAATGTCTCTGCTGAGAAGCTTTCTGTATTGTTTTTGGAGTAAACTAATTACCACCTCTGAAAGCATGAAGGAATGTAATTGTTTTATGACTTCCAGCGTCTGCCAAAGATCCGAGGTCTATGTATTTTCACAGGTAGATGCTAAATGCTGCCAGCTTTCAGCAGTGGGAGTTTCACCTGGAATAGAGTCAGATGACAAGAAATTATGTTATTCTGCAAGCTATCCCAGAAGTAATATTTTAGATATTAATTTGAGAAGTCTCTTAGTGAGGCAGGGCATTCTGTCTTGAACCTGACAAGAACCATTCACCACACATCTGCCTTGCTCTGTAAGGTTCTAGGGTATAGTAACTCTCTTAGATATAGTCAGGAATATAGAAAAGCTTAGTTTAGATATTTTTCTTTCTTTGTTTGAGACTGTCCTGCAATGTTGTTTTAAATATGTTTTCTGATTTTGAAATTTGATGTCACTGTGAATTTATACTGAGTATTTTCTTGCTCTTTTATTGTTTATTATTAAATATATTTAAACCTTACGTTGTGGCTGATCTGCCTAGAGATATTTAAGTTTTGAAAGTACTTGCATATTTATTTAGTGACACTGTGTGGGCCACTTCTAATATCCTTGCTCTTGGTCAAACTACCATTTGTATTAATATTAATATTACACAGTAAGATTGGACACCCTTTGTTAAGGGCCTTAAAGTAACTGATAAGGAGTTGGCTACCTTATAGTTTGGGAAAAAGGAGGCATAGCTAGTAAACCTGTGCCAGCCTTTCCCATGTGTGTGTGTGTGTGTGTGTGTGTGTGTGTGTGTGTGTGTGTGTGTGTGTGTGTGTGTGTGTAAATTAAACCTCAAGGAGTATGTGCGCCAGTTACTTGTATAGGGACATGAATCACTGGTTTGACAGAGGTGATGCTGGAGATCTTGGCTTGGTCACTTAGTTTGTAGTGATGATCAGAACCATCTTATCTTCAGCTTCCATTATGTAATCATTGTCGCATATTACTGTGATCCAGTCTTCTCTACAAGATCAGATTGTAAAAAATTTTTGCATTTAGTTAAACACTGATACTCTGGCAGTCAGTGCAGAGGATTAAAGCACTGACTTGTTAATGAGCTGCTTTCTGTAGCAATGGTGCAAGGGTTTAATCTTTCCTCCTTTAATAACCCACTGTGTGACACTGAGCAATCCACTTAACCATAAAGTGCTGTGGAGTAGTTAAGAATTCTCCCTATTAAAATGTTTACACTCTAAATGCTGAGTGCTGACAAGCTGAAAACTATAGGAGAAAAGAAAAAAAAATATGATCATATTTCTCCTTTAAACTTCTTTTTTTTCAGGGGGATAGCCTCCAGTATTGGGGGCAGCCCCAAACTTATATATACCAACTCTGGGCTCACCATGTCTTAGAGAAAAGGGAATATTCCAAGAAATTACCATCTTGGACTTGGTATATGTATGTTTGTTTTTTCAGCCGTTTAGTCTCTGTGTTGCAGGACTCACACTAGCAGGTCCTAATATTTCAAATGGTTACCCATTTTTAATGTATCTTGTATTTTACAGGTACACAGGAGTGTGAAATGCACTGTGTTGATCTACAACACTCTTTTCTTGTATTTAGCTCAGATGAGTAAAGCTATGAGCTGTTAATGAGTTGCTTATATAGTGCAATGGTTTTAGTGAATGGTTTGATTTCTCCAGCCTTCATTTGTCTAACTCTGACTAAGTCACTTCACCAGAAAGTACTCCTGGGCTGCCCAAAAAAAATGGACACTTGCATCCAGTGAGCTGTCCAAAGCTGTTAGCAAATGTATTACACATTTGTATTTTGAATTCCTGAAACATTCATATAGCCAATAATTAGTGCTTCTCTGTATGGTATTTGACTATGAATCCCACAATGAAGCTTTCCATTGCTCATGCTAAGTCTGATTTTTATGTGAGACTCTTTTGTTTTGTTTAGAAAATGTCTGTCAGTGTTTTTGTTGTAAAATATGAAATAAAGGTTTTAAATGAAATACAAATCTGTGATTGTTGTAAAAGTAAAAAAAGAAAATGCTATGTAAAGTGACAGGTTTGAACAGTTTTTCTTGTAATTGATGGAGAGGCAATCAAGTAATGGGATATGAGTATGGCTGCAGGGGTGAGAGAGGATAGTAGTCCATTACCGTGTCTAGGACCCTATTTGATCATGATCCCGCTGAGATTGCATTGAATTAGTGATATTAGATGTTAAGAGGTATGGCAGCATTCTCTTTAATCATATGCAAATACATAGTGGAGGCACTTATATGATTATGGGTGTTGATAATGTAGTTGGGGATGCACCAACAGTGTATAAGAATACACTTCTTTTTTAATAAGGAGTAAAGATTTATTTATTTTTACTGGAGGCTTTATTTCCCTTAGGGTTAACTAGGGAACAAGTTTAAAGCTATATGTGAATAAAATATTTAATTTCTGTAAAGTTTTATGGATCATTATGGAGTTATATATTTACTGTAAAGAATATTATTGAGTATATGAATTTTATTGATGGAGGGATTTGCCATGTGGTTTGGTGTGTACTATATATTTTCAGTGGTTTGGAATGGTATACAACATTGAGAAAGCCTTCATGGTGAAACATGGGTCTGTTGTAATAAAAAAAAAGTGCCTTCATTTTCCTAATTAGCAAATAAAATAAAAAAAAATAAACAGTGAATGAATTTAAAGGACACAGCAAGTTTACAATGATGTGCTTTGGATAGCAAGAAAAGTGAAATAGGGCACACTGATTTTTGTTATTTATGTATTTATTTATTTGTCTTTGTTTTTCAGGAAAGTTTGACAGAGCAAAAGTGCCTTTACAGTGGAGGCCCCGAGAGAAAAGCTCCACAATTCATGCATGAGTTCACAAACAGCAATAACAAAATAATAAATTTGGAAAAATTGGAAATTAAATAGAAAAGTAACTATTGACACAAACTATATATCAATATATGTGTGTATTTAAGACAGTAGATGCTATTCAGATATTATGCTTGTAGGTATTGCACAAAGTTGGAATGGAAAAAGGAAGAGAGGAGATAAGGATCTTAAAAGAAGACTTGAAAATATAGACATAGAGATAAATAGGATGAGTAGAGGATGAAGATATGTAGTTATATACTGTTCTCGGAGAGAAGTAAGAGTTGGTGTTATATTGTGGAGTAAAAAAAAAATCAACTGCCATTTTTTGGTACTGTTGAGAGCTATAAAAAAACTGAACACCACATAGACAGACTACTGAACAAAATAAAACAAAAAAAATGAAATGGTGTTGGAAGCCTTCAGTCGCACATAGTGTATTAATACGTTAAGCACTTTCATCCAGGTACAATGGACTTCTTCAAATTGCGATTGAAGACTTCCGGCAGCATTTCCTTTATTGTTTTATTTTGTTCAGTAGTATTGAGAACTGTTAGAGCTTTATTCTGTGGAAACGGAGCATGTCCATTGACATTTGTTAGGGGAGTATCTTTTCAGGTTTGCAAATGTTTGGGGATGAGATATGACACACAGAAGTTGAAAGGGAGTTTGGGAATTTTGCAATAAAGTAGGGAATTTCCATGTGAGATGTTAGACTTGTGGGCAAGATATAGATTTTATTTCCATACTATAATTGTCATTGTGGTTTGCATCACTGCATTTGGTTGCTTATTGAGGTGTATTGGCCAGGGGTGTGCAGGATTATAAATGCAGTATATCATTAATTGTTGGTATGGATGTTGGGTAGTTTTATCTAGTCAATTTGTCTTAGAGCTAAGATGTGGTGAGTTTGGTAGGATGGTTTGAAGTAAACTTTGCAATGAATTGTAGCACTTCTGCAATTTGTTTAGCTGGGTGAATTGCAGGTTATGCAGTGTATGCATAAAGGAAATTGGATAATAGGAAGGTTTGACTTGTGGTTAGTAGGAGTGAAGGAGTGAGATATGCCTTTGCTCTATAGAGGATTCTGAGTTTACATTTTTGATTATTACATTTTGCATATTGTGATTGAACTTGAGGTTGTTGTTATTTATGACTCTCAGTACTTTGGCTTGTGATAGTTGATTGATTTTATTTTTTATGTAAAATAATATTGATTAGGCTGTTGGCATTATGATTTGTGGTTGTGACAATATTATACATTTTGTTTTGTTTAGATGCAGGAGAAATTGTGATCTGTGTAGCCAGTTTTCTGTTGATGTAAATGATTCTTGTGTCAAGGTTTTAAGTGGATATGGCTGTAGGCTGAGCAGTTCGAGTCATCAACATATTTAGTTATATTGGCATATTTTGAAGTAAGATACACTTCAATGCTAAGCATATTGAATAATTGTGGACCTAATATGGAACCTTTGAATACTCCTATACCTAATGGTAGAGGGAAGGAGTGAGTATTCCTATTTTGCACATTGAGTTCTGTAAGTTAAGTAACTAGAAAGTGATTTGAATGTGCTGTGTTTGAGATTGCATAGTAACAATCATATTTATTAGTAGCAGTTCATTGGCTTTGGATTGTCAAAGACTTGGACTGATAAAGGAATAGGGAAGCAGTTATTTTACCACCATTTCCATTATGGTAGATGGCATTTAGGAATGCTAGAAGGGCAGTTTCAGTACTATGATTTGATCTAAATCCTTGTTGCTCTGGAGATATTAAATTGGTATTGATTAATGGGGTGAATGCTTGCTTGTGGATACATTTTTCTAATACCTTTTGGAGGGATGATAGGAAAATGAATTGGCCTATAGTTAGATAACTTGAGAGCTGTGTTTCCCCTTTGAACAGAAATGAAGTAATATTGATCCCATATAGGGGGATGTGGGATTCTTTAATGTATAATTTTATCAGGATGGCTACTGGATATGTTAGTGCCTTAGCAGTTACTCTGAGATATTCTGCTGCTAAGCTTTCTTGAACAACTGTGGTTTGCTTTACTTTTATTAGAAGATTTTTAATAGGACAGAATATGGCAGTTTGTATGGAGAAAGTATGTGAGTTGTTACTATTGGTGTTGCTAGTTTTTTTAGTTTCTTGTATTCATGTTAGCAGTGTGGATGTATCAACTGTCAGAGAAGATGATATACTGTTTTATTGTTGTGATTGAATTAATGTGAAGGGTGCTGACATATAGTGGGTGTTGAATTTACAAGTAGCATCATAAGTATTGTTATAAGGGAAGGGATTTGATTGACTTTTTTGCCTAGTTTGAGCAGTTCATTTTTTGCTGTGAAATTGTTGCAGATTAGAGTAGCACTTTTTATTGTCTAAGCTAATAACGGACTTGGCTATTCTATAGGTGGTGAAATAGTTGCTGGTTTTGCTTTGTTTTAGCTGTATGCCTTTTTCTGACTTTGTTTCAAGCATGAATTTTTTTTTTTTGGCTTAACCAAGGGGAAATGGGGCTTTGTATCTTTTCCACACTGTGGGTCTAGGGTATTGAGTATATTTAGAAAGGATGACATATAGAAGTGAACTGTTTCACCTAGAGAGAAATACTTTAGGGGGCTCCAAATGCATTTTTATGTATCTTGTAGCTGAATAATAACTGGTGAGATTACTCAGTGTATAATTGTAGGGAGTTAGTCATTGATATGATCAGGAAGAGTAGGAGAGATTTTATTAAACTATGAAGTTAGTAGCCAATCAAAAATGCTTTGTTAGTGGGTTTGTTTATTTTGGTAGGTGTAGTGATTAGTTGAATGAGCTGTATAATTAATGTCAGGATTGTGATTTCTGGCTTATGCATTGGCCAGTCTATGATTAGATTACCAGGAATGAGTTTCATAAGTAATTGATGTGGACACCCAAACAAGTATGTCCTCAGCTGCAGGATATCAACTTTGCAAAAACCTGGTAAACGTAGGTTGCTTCTGTATATGTTAAGTTTGTTTGAATAGATTAGAGCAGCTATGCCTCTTCTTTTGTTAGTTCTGTCTGCTCTTATTATGTCAGAATCTTCAGGAATAACTTCTTCATTGTTGATGTGGGATTTTAGCCACATATTGGAGATGGATAATAAGTCTAGGGAATATTTGATATTCAGGAATGTAGTCCTGTACCACAGATGCCAGAAGCATTATTTTGGTAGATGTTAATCTTCTTCTTATTAGTTTGGTAGAGTAGAACAGTCTGTGCATATTGTTATGGGGAACACTGGGCCAAAGTTTCTTCAATTGGATAACTTGTTATTTGAGATTGTGGAGATGTCTATTTTATATATATATATATATATATATATATATATATATATATATATATATATATATATATAGTTCTATATGACTGCACCGAAAGATCAGAACAGCGAATGTATGTACATCGACACATTTACCTCGATGTACATACAGAGCAAAACACCTAAACAGCGAAAACTGGAACGCAGAATGTGTTTTGTAGCTAGAAGCATGATGGTGGGGATAATGAAATATATTCTTTTCCCCACTGTAGTGCAGTCTCGGAGTTGGTATATTTAAGTTGGTGGGGTTTGGGGGGCAAAGCCAGATGGGGGGCACAGGGGGGGCTTGCCCCCCTGCAAAAGCTAATTAATGTAATATTTTAGTTTAGATTTTACTTACCTGTGTTGCATTATGATGATGAAACAAGTTCGCCATTCTGGTTTTCACTGTTTAGGTATTTCGCTCAGTATGTACATCGACGTAAATGTGTCGATGTACATACATTCGCTGTTCTGATCTTTCGGTGTAGTCATATAGACCCATAAATATATATATATGTTATGTGTGTGTGTGTGTGTGTGTGTGTGTGTGTGTGTGTGTGTGTGTGTGTGTGTGTGTGGGTGTATATATATATATATATATATATATATATATATATATATATGTGTGTGTGTGTGTGTGTGTGTATGCATTTGCATTACTGACAAAATATCAAATGATACCTTATCAAACCCAGACAATTGCTATAAACATAGTTATTTTGACTTAGTTTTGACTGTTGAAAGAATTGCCATCACGTGTTTTAAGGAGTGTGCCTTAAAAGCACTGGAATTTTAGAGTGTATAGGGATATAATTTTTAATGACTTCTTTGGGAACAGAAGTACTTGGCTGAATTCTACCACTTCCTTTTACTTCACAGAATGAACATTTGACACTTACGGATGCAGTTTTACACTTTACTAAATTTATGATGGACACTTCCTTAGTCCACTAAAGGCAAACAGCTGGTTTTAATGCTGACAAATGCAAGAATAATTATTCAGTTAAGATTAACTCATTTTATGAAGGAATTCGTGATTAACCACCAAAGGCCAAGAAGATTCACTCCTCCTGTTTTTCTGGTATTTTTTTCGACTTGTCAGCATGAGGCATTTTGAATGCTGACATTTCAATAGGGAATAGGCACTCTTTCTCCCAACTGTTACAGGTTTTCTGTAACTCAGAAGAAGCTTAACTTGTGTTAGTTGTTTACAAAATGTGTTGCTTATTAGACATTAGTCATAGTAAGGAAGACTAGTCAGCTGACTATATATTAATGTGTTACTTATTAGACATTAGTCATAGTAAGGAAGACTAGTCAGCTGACTATATATTAATGTGTTACTTATTAGACATTAGTCAAGTAAGGAAGACTAGTCAGCTGATTATATATACAGCCTGAAAAATGATTGTCTCCTTCATAAATGGTTGAAGAAAAGAGTTGAAGGAGAAAATAGAATAAATAGGAAGGCCAGTAACTGATCAGACTCCACAAATAGAAGAATCAAAAGATAACAGAGCAAAGGAAGAACACAGGAGAATTTAAATACAAGAAAGACAATTTATCAACAGAAACTTTTATCATTTTACCAAAATGGAAACATATTTACCACTACCAACAACCACAGCAGTGAAAGAACTAAACATGATGAATGAAATAACATAATAACTTCAGGCACAATATCCAGTAAAGACAAAAAGGAAAAAAAGAAAACAATGTAGAATAAAGAAAAAGTGTGTAACTTCAAAGAAAAGTGACATAATGGTTAGAAGGACCAAGCACAAGGTCAGTGCTGTGGGTAATACAGACAGAGGAAAATCTGATGATGCAACACAGTTAGGAAAGTTACAGAAAATCATAGCAGTGATTAAGAAGAGACTGATCATCATCTAAGTACATTACAAAAAAAGAGTGAGGGCACTAATTGTAACATACGAGGACCATACAAATAAAACAGGAAGGACATTTTGACAGCTGTATCAAGTGTCATTACTGGCAGCAGAGGAATTAATACAGACTAAGTGAGACTAAAACACTCATTCAGGGTGACCAGATAAATGATAAACTCAGAAAGAAATATAAACAATACAGGAAAGGATAGTATCTAACAAACAAATTTGTTTAGAAGGAATGACATAACAGCAGTTTCTGATGTTCAAGAGAATTCATTTACCACAATTGATAGGATATCATGAAATGAAACTGTCAGGCCACAACTCAGCCTAGAGAGAAAAAATATTGTTAGTTAAATGGGATTTCATAATTAGAGGAATGTAATGTTAAGTTGTCAATCTCGCCTTCATTCTTGCTGGATGGGTTCGGAGCCGAACCTCGGCTCCAACTCGGCCTATTACTAAAGCTCGAGAGCTATTTTTTACCGGCTCGAGGCTATCCTATGTCCCATAATGCTAGGCGTGATATACCCAGATCTCGTTTGCCGCTTCAGCTACGAGGTTGCGTCTTTTTGCCAGCTCAGGTTGTATTAAAAATTTTTATTGGTTTTAGTCAACTTTTTGGGTTAAAATATTATCGATAGTGTTTTATAGTTACTACACTTTAGATCCCTGTTTAGGATTCCCTTTTAGGTAGTTTTGATACAGTTTTTTCCCCTCACCTAATAGTTAGGCCCTTGGCCAATCCTCTTTCATACTTATTTGTCTGTAGTTGTATGTGTGTCCCTAAAAAAGTTAGATTGTATTAATAAGTGTGAGTTTTTTCTTATATTATTCTGGTCCGTTACAACTTTTTTGTGTGTGTGTGTGTTGGTGATTGTGACTAGACTTCCCTTAGTTGTCCTTGTCTGCCAGTCATCCCTTTTTTCAGGATGTCTAAAGACACTAAGGTCTCGGGCTTCAAGAAGTGTGACTCGTGCTGTCAGAAGATGTCTCTGACAGACGGTCACACTTCTTGTGTATATTGCTTGGGCCCTCTGCACCTGCAGGACTCTTGTTCTGTCTGCCATGCGTTCAGCCCAAGAGTCCTGCAGGAACGCAGAAACAAGCTTATTTTGAGAGGCTTGTTAAAGCCTGAAGGTTCCCCGGCTAAGCCTTCGTCGGGTAAACCTTCTAAGCCCGCCAAACCATCGGCTCCATGTTCGGAGCCGTCGCCGAGTGGTGCTACTGCTACCACTACATCGGTTCTGGCCGGAACTGATGATTCGAGGCCTCAGTCGGCTCCAACTCTGCTGTTGGAGCCATCTTCGAGCAAGAAGCATTCCAGGTTTCCTTCCCTGGAATCGGTCCATTCGGCTCCGAAGTCTCCCTTGTTATCGGAGTGGAGTCACAGGTCGCATTCCTCTCGGTCTTCCAGGCTGTCGGACCATGACCTCGAGAGGGTGGTTAGCAGACTACTTAAGTCACAGGCGCTGGCCAAAATGTTGCATAGCCCTCCTCATCAGGCAGTGGCTTTCACTACTCCCTCTTCGATTCCACCTCTGACTCTTCCTGTGAGTTCGGAGTCGGAGATCGTAGGGGTCGTGACAGTCAGAACATCGGAGCCGATACCACCCCTTTCGGCTCCCTCGTCGGCTCTGATCTCTTCCTTGGTTCCATCCTTGGAGGGATCTGGGTGCTGGGACTCTCTCGGTTCCGAGGGGGCGAGTGGCATCGGACCCTTGTCCGACCCCGTTCTCCCTCTTGGAGCTTCGGCGCAGGTGAGTTCATCCCTGACATCAGCCTCGGAGCTGTCCCTCTCGGTGCCGGGAGGAGTCCTTGTCTCTTTGGAGCGGGGACCCCCTTCCCTGCCTGATAGGGGCACCTTTGAGGTCATGAGGAGTGTGCTGGCCCCTGTGCCTGCTCCACAGTTGGCTCCTTCAGCTCCTCCCTCTATGGTGCCTGCTTCAGTCTCTACCCGCTCTCTCGATCCCGAGCGTGGAGAACCGACACTACAGGTAGCCCCATTGGGCATATCCTCCTCTTCCGAGGCCTCCCCTGATCCTTCAGGGGAGCCCCCTCGAAAGAGAAAATGCAAGAGGAAGCATGTAGACTCCCCTGAGTCAGTCACATTGGACACTGACTTGGATGACTCAGAAGGGTCCCCAAGGTCCCCCTCTGAGGATGTCTCATTTTCTGACATCCTGGAGATTCTTAAGCAGAGGGGAAACTGGTCTGCCCTTAACCCTTCTGTGGATGAGTCGGTGTACCTGGATGCGTTCGGTTATCGCCCTTCCACCTCCTGGGTGTGTCCTCCTTTTGACCCGCTTATGGATGTGGTGGCTCGAAAGGCATGGATGGCTCTGGATACTATGGAACCAACTCCCCGGAGACCTACAAAATTTATTACAGCCCCTTCTGACAAGCAGTTTCTAACTAAGGGCATGCCTGTTGATGCCATGGTGGTGGTGGCGGCCACTAAAAAGGAGTTGGCTGACCCTTCAGCACCTGTCCATCCTCCTAATAAGGAATCTAGGACTATGGATAGGTATGGCAAGCGGATGTTTTCCTCAGCGACCTTTGCTATGCGGTCGCTGAATTATTTGTGCCATTCACCCGTCTCCAGAAAGACCTTCTCAAGGAACTGGGTGATACCTTACAGGACCCATCAGCTGCGGGGTCTCAGGAAAAGATCAGTTCCCAGCTGGGGACCCTAAACTCTATTGTCAACTCCTCCATGCGGATCATTTCCTATGCAGCCGATGGAGCGAGTAGGGCTGCAGGCACGGGCGTCGCTCTAAGGAGATACGTCTGGATGCGGCTTTGCAATTTTGCTGACCCCTTCAAGGCATCCTTCACTAACACCCCCTTTGATGGTTCTGCCTTGTTTGGACCTCAAGTGAAGGATACATTGACCAGGTGCGAGCAGGAAGGCAAGACTCTCTCTGCCGTAGGAGTCCATTTTTCTACCCCTTCTAGATCATACCCTAAGGGTCAGAAAGGTGGGAAAATGTGGTTCCGCAAACCTCAGGGAGTACTGCCTGAAGCACGTGGTGAGCTTCCCTCCAGAGGCAGAGGAGGGAACAATAATAGTCGCCGCACCAAGGGGCGGGGGGGGTCCGCAGAATCAGGATAGCAGGGAATCCTTCTCTGACAAACCCTTCCAGCACCCCTGAGGAGCTGCCCAACTGTCCACCTTTGGAGACAGTCGGGGGAAGATTATAACTGTACCCAAAAGCCTGGCTTTCCCTCATGCAAGACATTTGGGTACTGTCAATCATATCCGAGGGTTACAAAATTCCCTTTATTCATACCCCATAACTGCCAAAATGGCCCCTTCCAGATGTTCCACCCGGTCTGAGGGATCAAGCAGCACTAGAAATTTCAAAGCTGCTAGAAAAAAGAGCCATCCAGCCAGTCCCAGCAGACCAGCAAGGATCCGGAGTCTACTCCAAGTTCTTTTTGGTACCAAAAAAGACAGGGGACTGGAGACCTATTTTGGATCTCAGCAGGTTGAACAAGTCTGTTCAAAGAATGAAATTCTGGATGGTCATGCTTCAGTCCATTCTACCCTTCCAGGGTCAGGACATTTGGATGTGCTCTATAGACCTTCAGGATGCGTACTATTATATCAAAATAAACAGGTGCTCCAGGAGGTTTCTCCGCTTCCGGCTGGGAGCCAGTCACTACCAATTCAGAGCCCTGCCCTTTGGCCTCACCACAGCCTCCAGGGTGTTTACCAAATGCATGGCAGTGGTTGAGGCTCACCTGAGATGAAAAGGATTCCAGGTGTTTTCCATACTTAGACGACTGGCTCCTTACTGCCACCACCAAGCGTTAACTACTTCATTCCAGAGATTATACCCTCCAAATTTGCAAAGAGCTAGGTATCTCTATAAACTCCAAAAAGTCTGCCTTGTCACCTTGTCAGTCTATTACCTTCATAGGCGCTGTTTTAAACACTATGGAACTGTCAGCAAAATTGCCTGTACAAAGGATTTCAGACATTCGAGGTCATTTTCAAATTCTACTACAAGAGAGCAGAGTCCAGGCCAGATTCGTACTAAAAACCCTAGGTCTCATGGCAGCAGCTATCACCTTAATCCCCCTAGCTTGCTTTCACATGTGGATCCTGCAATGGATGCTGTTTTCCCAGTGGTCCTTTCAACAGCTTCCAATGTCACACAGCATTCTAATCACTCAGTCATGCAAAAGACACCTTTCGTGGTGGATGTTCTCCCCTCAGGTTCTTCAGGGCAGACCCTTTGTCTTTCCTCCTCCTGTGGCTACTGTGACAATGGATGCCTCCCTGATCGGGTGGGGGGGGCATTTTCAGGGCAGGACAGTCCAGGGCACATGGCAGCCTTTCGAAAGTCACCTGCACATAAATGTCTTGGAAATGAGAGTGGTGCTTTTAGCGTTGCAGGCCCTTCAGGACTCTCTACCCACCAGGACTATTGCTATTCAGACAGACAATATGTCTGTAGTGTGGTACATCAACAAGCAGGGCGGAACCAGGTCCTACCCCCTATGTCGAGAAGCACTCAGACTGTGGCAGTGGGCGATCTCTTCCCAACAGTTTCTGGTAGCAACGCATATCCCCGGGAAGTCCAACGTCATAGCGGACAGGCTGAGCAGAGTCATTCACATGCCCCACGAGTGGTCTCTCAACCAGCTAGTAGCGAAAAAAATCTTCAGGAGGTGGGGTCAGCCTTGCTGTGATCTAGTCCACGATTGGCCCCGGGATCTTCTGTATGCTTTCCCCCCCTTTCCCTTAATTACTCAGCTAATCCAGAAAGCAACTATTTTGAGATCCAGAATGATCCTTATTGCCCCTTACTGGCCTCGACAAATTTGGTTCCCGTTCCTACAACGTCATCTACTAGATCAACCCTGGCATCTGGACCCAGTGCCAGATCTTCTAACACATCAGTCGGTGGGCTGAATCAATCTCTTCAATCTCTCAACCTCACAGCTTGGTTGCTCCACTTCCAACCCTAGCCAGGCTTCCCTCAATCTCTCATTCAGTTTGTGACATCATCCTCGCTTCGCACAAGTCTACTACCAGAAAAACTTATGCTAGCAAATGGAAGCGTTTCTCTGTTTGGGCAGGGGAGAAACAAGTTGACCCTTCAAGCCCTTTGTGTTCGCCCTCCTTACCTTGTTTTTCACAAAGATAGAGTGTTACTTAAGACTAATCCGTCCTTTTTACCCAAAGTACTCTCTGAAAAAAATCTGAATCAGACCATCGATCTTCATGTTTTCTTCCCACTTTATACCAATAGGTCTGAACGGAAGTTACATTGTCTAGATGTTCACCGTCAATTACGCTTCTACCTGGATAGAACCAAGCAGATGAGGAAATCAGAACAGCTCTTCCTGTCTTACGCGGAAGGGAAACAAGGCCTGCCAGTTTCCAAAGTAACCTTGTCCAGGTGGTTGACCTCTGTTATCATGTTGATTTACCAATTGAGGCATAAAGAGCTCCATATTAAGCCCAGAGCTCATTCAACCAGAGCATTAGCTTCTTCAGTAGCCTTTCAGGCAAGATTGCCAATGGATTCCATTTGTGCAGCGGCCACATGGGCCTCTCCTCATACATTCATCTCTCATTACAAGCTGGACATAACCTCTAGAAGTAGGGCTGATTTTGGTTCCACTGTACTCAAGAGTTTGTTCCACTGAGCCACCCAGGACTAAGGTGCTAGGGACGCTGTCCCATCCAGCAAGAATGAAGGCGAGATTGACAACTTAATATTTTGAAGTGATGTACTTACCATACCGTTCCATGTTAGTTGTCTTCTTCTCGCCTTCTTTCTTGCATCCCACCCTCCATCCCCCTAGCCTGGCAAGACCGAGAGTATCTTCTGAGATGTGTTATCAGGAGAGTTATCTCCTTAGCTACCTCTCTTCCTTTTCTTGGTAACTCTTATAAGAGTTTTATATACTTAGATATATAGAGGTAGATATATATATATATATATATATATATATATATATATATATATAATGGTGGGGACATGTATGTCCATAGTGTTAGCTGTCAAACGAGATCTGTGTATATCACGCCTAGCATTATGAGACATAGGATAGCCTCGAGCTGGTAAAAAATAGCTCTTGAGCTTTAGTAATAGGCTGAGTCGGACTTGAGGTTCGGCTCCGAACCCATCCAACAAGAAAGAAGGCGAGAAGAAGACAACTAACATGGAACCTTATGGTAAGTACATAACTTCTCATTTTTGGATATGCAAGAGACATAATGAAAATAGAGTGGTTATACATTCACTAGGTGCTAAACTTGAAGATATTACTGAAGTCTCATCTAAACTTGAATTGGCTAACAAGTGATTTACATTGGGAAAATTACATTACATTGAATAATCCACAATGTGTAACAGCAAAAATTATAGATTTAATTACTTTTATTTGTAAAAAGGGACTGCACTAATTTGTTTCCAAAATCACTTTCAGGCAATGCCATGAAGCCAGAAATAACAGAAAAATAGATTTGGTCAGTGCTTATGTCAAGAAGGCAGTACAGCTAAAAGGATGGAGTTGTAGCTTTCACCCGACTTTAATCATGGGCTAACATGTTTGCTAAAGATTGAATATACCTATCAAATACATGATGAATAATCTTAACAACTGGCCTCTTTAATATGTGATTAAAGATAAACAGGTTTTTCAGCATGTCAGCATCACTCAGCAATGCACATAGTTTGAAAATGGTAATAAATGTATCGGTTTTAAAAACAAAACTTTGATACTCAAATAAGTTATAATATCAAGGAATATAGATATAGCGATCATTACTGAAAGAACACAGACATTGCACTCCTCTGTTCTGGGGTTTAAACCATGTATGTATAAGTCAACAAAGTAAAATGAAAAAAAGGCAGGTGTAATGATTTTGTAAGGGAAATTTACAGTTACATGATAATAGAGAAAGTACTATTAATTGATATGCTGACCCTTAATATAGAGAAAATGCTGGTCCCAAAAGCTAGAATTTTAAGACCAGCAGTCAAAAGTTATTGAATTGGATGATCTAATAAATAACATTTTATTAGTGCGTGTGCAGTGTGGAATGATTAATGGAGATTTAAAATGTCCTGGTATAGCCTGAAACAATTTAGTTGATATCACAAAAATGATGAGATTATTTGCCTTTTATGAATGAATACAAACTATATTTAGAGTCCCAATCAGGAAAAAGCAGATTAGGTATTATATGTGTACTTGAATACTTTAAAGTACAAGATAGCTTACACTTGATCCATTGCCAGGATTTGACCATTTAACTGTGTTAAGTACATTGAGTACTCATGTGTTAAACAAAAGTAAGTAAAACTTGTTGAAACTAATTGCATTGACAGAATACAATAAAGCTTTGGTTAGGATACTCATTTCTAAAGCAGATATACAAATAGCATGTGGGAACATGAGCAAAATTATTGGCTAGGCTTATAATGGCCAGAAGTCTAGTATCATCCTATGAACCTATGAACCTATGAAAAGCACAATTCACAAAAGTACCTAAGCTAGAGTAAAGCATCTTAAATAATATGGAAGGAACACTAGATAGTTGGCATAATTTATTGATGAGTTCTTCTTCTTCTTTTGGCTTTTCCTGGATAGGGGTCACCACAGTGGATCACCTATCCACTCATGATTGGCAAAGAAGTTTTACAGTGTTGAGTTGCCAGCCCAGCACCCAACCTTCCACAGAAGGCACACACACACACGTATGCACTTAATTCTAGGGCTAATTTAGAGTGTCCAATCCATCTACAGCATGTCTTTGGGATGTGGAAGGAAACCGGAGCACCCGGAGGAAACTCATGCGACCACAGGGAGGACATGCAAACTCCACACAGAAGGCACTCCAGCCGAGGATTGAACCGGAGAACTTCTTGCTGTGAGGTGGCAACACTAACCTCTGCACCACTGTGGCTGCTCAATTTATTGACTGGTTATTATGTTCACATATCTTATTTGGCTCTAGCCCAAGCATTTGACACTATGTACCATGTTGGTATCATAAACACACTAAGTGCCTTAAAAGTAGACCCAATAGTGATATGAATATCCCACTGGTTGAAAGCTAGAGTCCACATAATTAGAGTGCCAGGTACTTCCTTATATAGTATGACAGTAACTAGTATTGCACTCCAGGGCTCGGTACTTGGATGGAATCACCTCCTTTTAAGTGTCTACTTCTCCAGTCTCCAGTCTCCAGTCCAAAATCAGGATTGGTTAACTACATTTGCAGATGACTGCAAACTGGTATTTTTTTAAATCTCCTTCTGATACCCAGTCATTACAGCAGGAACTAACCCTCATAAACAAGTGGTATATGGAAAAGGAGCTAAAATTAAATGTGAAAAAGTGTACTGTTGTCACATTTGGTAGGCAGCTCTTTCCATCTATGTGCAGTATTGCCAAACCCTACTCCAAAACAATAATGTAGTCAGATGGCTTGGAATCTGGGTTGCTAATTCTCTTTTCTCCAACTACCATATAGCAGCAGTAGTAAAAAAATCCTTCTATTTAGCACAACTAATATTCACAGTTGTGGCGGGACTGTGATCTACTGCCAGATATGAGCCTCATTTAACCATTTATTATAGCATTTTCCATAAAAAGTATTACTGATAAATTTCTGCATAGTCTTGTGCCTTAGTCTGTGGTAGAATTGCAGTAGTGGCAGTATTGTGAATTCTGATCCAGGATTTGTGTTTCAGTACTTTTTATAGCTGTATGTACCTGCTTAAAGTTGCATTCCATTACCTTTCTGTTTACATTGCTACTGTTTTTTCCCCTGTTCTTTGAGTCTGCCCCAGCCCCACTGAGACATTAAGCTTAACATTTCTGAAATTCTAAACAAAAGACCTGAGCTCTAATGTTGAGTTTATTTGATTGGATAAATCTTTTGCAAGTCTGCTGTATTTAGCACAGAGCTACATCCACCAAATGTCAAGACTCTGATATGTGTGGAAAGCTCCAAAGTGTGAGCTATAAACTTTCATCAGAAGGGAAGGAAAAAGCTTTTTCTAAAAAAGAATCTGCGTAAGTATGTTAAGTTCTGCTTATAGTGACCTGTGCGTTGATGCTTTGTTGTACTTCTCTGCTTTTTCTCTGTATTCTAGCCATAAAGTTACCATTTACATTTTTTTATTTTGTTCTGGGACCTTATACCGTCATTTACAGTTGTCGGAAGATTGTGTATTACTGCAGTATTTTAGCATTGTTTATACTTTATACTGTACTTCTATTTTCATAAGTTGAATTACATGTAAAAGGTAGCTTTTTGTATTTTTAACTGAATCTGATGCCTCAGTTTTGTAGCTTCATTGTGATCTACTGCCAAATTAGAGCCTCATTTAGACATTTATTACAGTATTTTTCAATAAACAGTATTACTGATAAATTTCTGCATAATCTGGTGCCTTGGTCTGTGGTGGGATTAAAGTAGTGATAGTATTGACAATTCTTTTCCAGGATTTGTGCTTGAATACTTTTTACAGCTGTATATAACTGCTTAAAGTTGCATACTAGTGCCTTCCTGTTTACCTTGCTGTTTTTTCCATATTCTTTGGGTCTGCCCAAGTCCCCACTGAGACATTAATCTAAACGTTTCTGAAATTCTAACCATAGGACTAAACTCCAGTTTGAAAATTTTCTCAACTCTCCCACCCTTGTCTTATTGTGGTTTTATTAGGCTGTGGCTCTGGATTCCACCCTTTATGGTAAACTGACTTCTGAAGTCCCCCCTCTTTCATTGCTATTGTCAGTTGTGTAACATATTTAAGTATTTTCCCACCCACTGTTTTCCATGTAGCCATAATACTAAGTGCCCACCCAACAAACCATTATTGTGCTTGTGTAAACCTCCCTCACTACAAATTGTCTTCTGCTCATTTTCTGCTTGGTGCCTTTACAACCCTCTGAGGGGTCCTGAGTTAATCCTGATCAATCCTTGGTAGATAAGACATTTATTTTATTGTTTTGCACTTCAGTTAACTGTTTAGAGTGTTACTGCTATATTTCTGCTTTATTTGTTGATTTTGCCTTCAAATCATTTTAAAGGTCCCTAATACTTGCAACTGCTTAGTCAAGGTAGTTTAAGTTGTTTTGTTGTAGAATTATACTCACAAACAATCTTTTTTGGTGTTTTTAAATCAGGACATTAGGAGTGCCCTGTATAGACACCAATACCCAGGAAGTAAATTTATCTATAAAACTTCCTTTAGAACTTAAACCTGTAAATTAGTGTGGATAAAACAGTCATTGCACAGAGACAAGTTTAGATCATCCAGCTTGCATATTAAACAGCACTATTATCAAATCTAAGTACAGGCTAACCTAGTCCAGTGCTGAACCCCAGAGACCACCGTAAGAGACTTCTGTATAACCCAGTCCACAACTTACAGTAGTTCACCCAAATACAGGTCTGGACAACATGGATATGCAATTTCCAAATGTCTCCATAGCCTGCTTGATAAATATGGGCATCCAGAAACAATGTAGCAATTTTACCATGTTCACCTGCAACCATTTAATCCTTAAAGAAGCAAACACAGTATGCAAGAGATGCACATACATAGTTTCTCTGGAGGCACAATCTCGCATATTTTATTTTTATTTATTTATTTATTTAACATTTGTTGACCGGGAATGGCATACAAACAAGGTTGTCAAGAACGCACACACTACATCCACAACACATAGACCAACTTATGCTGAGGCACTAAAAACAATTTTCCCAAACATCAAAGACATTCTATGCATACCTCTCAACCTCTCAGTGCATGAAATCTTGACAAAGACAGAAATAATGGGGAGGGGGGGCAAAGGCACAAAAATAGCAACAGATTTCAAATATTGCTCCTATAAACTTAGAAAGTAGCTACAATAACAGATTTTGAACTATGTGTTTTCTGAAGGATATGAAGTCTGAAATTCAAATGTATGTCAATATTTAGTATTATTTAGTTACTGAAATCATCAATGATTTGCCAGAAAACCACAAATTTTATGAGGAACAAACCAAAAATATGAGGCAAAAATTTGGACATTCTGCAAACATCTGGACAGTTGAGAGGTATGCTTCTAAGCCTATATATATGGCAACACCTATAGCCAAAAATCTCTAAAGCACTCACCAAAAGCAACACCTAACACCACACACCCAGTGGTGCCCCAAGAGCAAAGTCCATAAGGCAAGCAAATACCTTAGCCAGGACTCTTGCCATAAGGGAGTCCATAGTATGACTATGACATACAGATATCCCACTCACCAGACTGAACAAGAAAAGGTAATGGTTAGTTTCATATCTGGAGCCAGGATCTGCCAAGTTAAACATGCAATCAGGTCACTACACCACAGGAACCAGTATGATTCTATCTTAGTCCTTGTGGGCTTTAATGACCTGTGATGAACTTCCTTGAACTATATGAAGAGAGACATTATTGTTCTCTCTACATACGTGACTTAGGCAGATATTTACCTTGAATTGAGCAGCATTCTACCTTCACCAAGGATGATACCACAGTGCAAACAAAAGATGATTAATTCAATAATTGGGTTATTTTCTGTTGACTTCCCAGGGGACAAAATGTTGTCAACATGGGAGAACATGGCTAACAAACCTCACAGCTTTGCAAAGGATGGTCTTAACCTGTCTTCCCTAGGCAAATGAATATTGGCCAAAAGTATGCCCTCCATTAGACCCTTTTTTAGGCAATGCCAACTTGACAAACCTACCAACGTAGCAAATAAATCCTAACGGCATTATTGCTCAATGCTAGGAGCCTAAGCAAGAAACTTCATACCCTATAAACTCTACTCAACTCGAAGAATATAGATATCTGTGCCATTACAGAGACATGGTTTAGAGCCACAGAAAGTACTGCAGTAGTGCAAGTCTTCAGTGCCTTCCTCACACATAGACCATCAGCTGTACAGATAGGGACAAAAGGTGGATGACCCTCAATCTATATTACCAACAAGTATAACTCTAGGGTGATTAAACAAGTAAATGCCCTGGAATTTATCCACATGCAAATTACTAAAGACAAAGTCCCATACCATATCCTAGCAAGCTATAGACCACCCTGTATGTCCCTAGAATCTGATAGCTCGTACCTAGACCTACCTGGATGCACTCACCGTTAAACCAAATCCCCTCTTCATGGGAGACTTTAACTACCCCTCTGTATACTTGGAGACATGCACTGCCTCATACTTAAGGGCACAGTGATTCCTAGACTTTATTAACACAAATACCCTTGACCAGATAGTGCGCATACCCACCAGAGGTTTAATCATACTGGACCTGGTACTCTCCAATATGGGAGAACACACACACATATCATGTCCTCACTGGTGAGTTCAGACCACAGTGCTGTCTCCTTTGAAATAAAAATCAACTTAGTAACCCCAGCAAACCCTGTAACAGTTAGGAACTATTCTACAGCAAACTACACCCTATTAAGAGACAGTTTGTTAAAATTCAGTGTCCCTTCCAACGTTCAGTTCACATGAACCTATGCAAAATTGTTCACAGAGACCCTGTGCAACTATGAAAATGGCTGTATAGAGGCTGCTGTATCTACTAGAAGTAATCCCCCCCCAAAAAAAAAACCTCTGAAAACAAATCACACTGGTAGAATACTAATCTTAATAGCGTGTATAACAAAAGGAAAAAAGTCATGGCTAAAATCAGGAAGTATAACTCCCATAATGATAGGTGCTCTCTAATTAAACTAAACAGGAAACTAAGAGGACTAATTAAACAGAACAAGGCCATTTACAAGGTAAAGATATCCTCATAGGCTAAAGACAACCACAAGGCTTTCCACAGCTCTGTCCAAAACCTAAAAGGCAGCACACTTCAGTGTGCCAAACTGGTAGCCAGTGGTGCCTCCTTCACTGAGCAGAGTGACATAGCAAATTTTCTGGCTAACAAAGTCAGCTCAGACTTCATTCTCCAGTTCCCCTGCCTCTCCCCATGAAATACCTAGCAGCATACCCCCCCCCAGCTATTAACAGGGAGCAGGTCCTGGTGGTGCTCATTAATGCCAAAAACACAGCCTCATTGTACCCCAGCAATATCCTGGGATGCCGCCTAAATAACATTAAACATGACCTATCAGGACCACTTGAGCCATTTTTCAACAATAGCCACAAGAATGGAGGATTGCAATAGTTATCCCACTTCACAAGGGTGGACCATCAATTGACCCTGGAAGAAACAGACCTATTAGTCTGACTAGTCTAATATGCAAAGTCATGGAATGAATTATCATGGAAATGATCAACAAAGACATAGGCAACCTTCAGATACTGGACCCAACTCAGTTTGGCTTTGTCAAGGGAAGATCATGCCTACTAAACCTGGTGGACTTCTTTGAAGAGGTCATCAAGGCAATGGATAAGGGGAAAGTGGTGCATACCATCTACCTGGAATTGACTAAGGTATTCTATACAATACCCCACTTGGGTATAGTTGACAAATTCCCTGCTTTGGGCATAAACACCTACATAACTCAATGGATTGCCAACTGGTTCACAGGCAGGATCCAGGAAGTTAGGATTGCTTTGACCACCTCCAGTGAGAGACCTGACATCAGTGAGCTACCTCAGTACCCCATGCTTGGACCACTTCTATTTGGCATTAACTTCTTGGAGGTAAAGGCTAATGTTTTGGCTAACCAAGTTTATTGATGACTGCAAATTGGGAGCTATCTTAGCCTCCCATGACACAAACATCTTACAAGAGGGTTTAACACATACAAATGACTGGTGCCAAAGTCACAGATTAAAACTCAAAGTTAAGAAATGCATTATAATGCCTTCTGGGAAAACTGCCATCTGAGCTAATTATTCCATCAGTTAGACACCACTAAGAAGTGACACAGTAGTCAGTGATTTGGGAACCTATGTAGACAATAATTTGGCCTTTGACCAGAATGTAGCCCCGGTACTAAGAACATCATTCTATGTTGCCCAACTTGTAAGTAAGGCCATGGCATCCAGGTCCAAGGAAGTCACAATGACACTTTATTTGGCTCTTATCAGACCCATAATTGAGTATAATGCCCCTTTGATATGTACCTGACCAGACATATGCAACATTTGTAATGCTCACATAGGTTCTTTACCAGGTGAATCCAGGGTAAAAACAAGTTGTCCTATATGGATTGCCTTAAAGCCCTGTCTCTGTAATTAGTTTCTTACAGGTTACTGAGAGGCGATCTATGCCTGGCATACAAGGCATCCTTGGTTCCAAGTCTGATGGACTTTTTCACATCCACAAAATGAACAGCATCAGAATCACTAGATCCAAGGATTTAAATTTTGCTTGTGACATCAATAAAACATATTGGTGAGACAGATATGTGTCTCAGAGGATTCCCATGCTATGGATTAGGCTCCCCATCCATGTGAAGCTGAGACCATTCCTAACCCTACTTAAGTATAATCTTGACTAATGGATGGGAAATCAAAAATTCACCCCAGGTCTGGACCCCATGTCTCTGATAGACATAGGCAGACAGTATTTCCCAAACTAACATACTTCCTCACATAACTTTTAGAAACTTACTAACACACATTCTTGTAATAAATTTCCATGATACATAGGGACACAAGTGGGTTGGGTTGGGTTGCACGATTAGGCTTATAAAGGTCTTGGTGATTGTTAGTGTAGTATATACCAATGAACCTGTAAAGACATATTATTTAGGTTAAAATAAGTTATTATCCTTCCTTTACAAGCCCTAATTAGACCGATTATTGAATACAATACCTCCTTCAGCATGTACCTTTCTAGAAATATTAAGGAATTAGAAAAGGCCTGCAGGTTTCTAACCAGGAAGATTGTTGGCCTAATGTCACTCCGCTACCAGGAAAAGCTTAAAGCATTATACTCAGTTTCTTACAGGCTATTTTGTGATGATCTATGCCGTGCATTCTGTGCCACTGGGGATCCCATACTTCTTGATTTCCTGCATCTTTGTAAGTCATATAGCTTTGCTATTATCAGAATTAGGAACTTAAACCTTTACCAGTGCATTAATAAAAGTACTGGAGAGACAAATTTATTACCCAACATATACCTTACCCGAGGAGCAAATTTCCAGTGCAAGTTAAACAAGTGACACTCTACCATACTTCAAATAAAACTTGGATGACTATATGGATATCCATAAATTTACTTGGGGATTGGCCTTCTTTGTCCTTCTTGAGCAAGAGGGCAATGCATGAAGGGTGACATTGGTAAAGTGCAATTTGTCTTGTGACTCAACAACTAAATTATATTTCCTATGTACTATGGTCCTATTTTGATAATTAAAAACAATGATGAAGCAAGAAACAAGACATTTAAGAAATGGAGCAGGTAACAGTAGTTTACTAAAAAGAGAACTAAATTCCCTGGAGAAAAAGATTAAGCAAAGCTGCTTCCTATAGCCCATGATATAAATCCTGCAGCCTTCATTTGACTATTGTAACACTCTGAACAATCCTGTTAATCAGACAAAGCTCTGGGGCAACTGGGAAACATGATTAGGTTTCTTAATGGTCTTCTTAATCTGTTGCCTACTAACTACCTATGAGGCTGTGAACAAAACTTGATCATAACACGATGGTAGAAACAGAGGGAGTAAGTGATAAAGACTCCAGAACACTTAGTAGTTTTCTATCTCAGCAATTAAGATATAATTTTCAAGACTTGTTTTGAAGCAAATATAATATCAAAAGACTAGAAAGTAGCTATTATTATAAAAGAAACCCTCAATGAGAAGCGGGCTTATCTGGACCCAAACAACTATAGACCTATTAGTCAACTCTCTAATTCAGACAAAATAATGGAAACCATTGTATTATACATGGTAATAAATTATTTATTTAATGAATGATTTACTAATAACTGTCAACATGCCTATATTAAAGGACACCCCATAACAGCCAGTTATTTCATAATAACATTATAGCAGCTCTTGTCAACCTTATCATGGTGGATGTAATATGTGTTGATTTTAGTTCATCATTTGACAGAGTAGCTAGTTACATAGTTACATATTTACATAGTTACATAGTTAGACTTATTGCATGTTGGTCCATGGTGTATTTGTATACTGAATAGCTATTGATAATACCAAGTCTTTCTGTAAACTTTCATTAGGAAGCGCTATATGACCATAATTTTCCAATAACAAGCCTATAAGTATTCTATGTAGGTATAGTTTCTATAGTTGCTGGCTGTACATCAATGAATCCATGTTTCTTTGTTTTTTAAGCTTTCACTGTGCTATTTCCGGTTGCCAAAGATTACTTATTGATAGTGGACAGAAAATAAAATGAAATTCAAAAATAGATAAATGAAAAGTGGACACTGCCGAAACAATGAAATAAACTTTAAACTCCAGAAAGCAGTGGAAGCACCAACAATAATCCAAGTGCAGCTACAATAACAAACCCACTGCACAATTTAAAGCTGTGTGCTTTTGTTCCTTATTTGTATCGAACAGAACTTCTTCAGAACTTTAAATGCAGTGGAAAAAAATCTGAATTAAGTACCTTTTCTAAAAATCATGTGACACAAAATCAGTTAGCTCAATAAAATTATACATATTCCTTAAAACTAAAACTAAGTAACACTATGAATTACCTTACTCTTATTTAAATGCATAGTCACATCTTCTGAAATGAACATCTAACCTTTAAACTTTTAGACGACACTTAATGTTGACACATTCATTTATGCTACTAATTTATCTGCCTATAAGAAAATCTGCCATTTGAGCTCCTTCACTTCAAGATAAATCTTGAAGTCACCACTCAAAGGGACTGGATTAACATACTCAACCACAAAAAAAAAAAAAAATTCCTGAAATCGCTACAAGTGATGGAATATTTAGCCAGGGCTTCCTTAACATCTTTGTTTCTGATTGCCAAAAGATACACTGATATGCACTCACTAAGCTTCCTAATAGTGTTGCCTATGTAAAAACACTAACATCAGTCACATGTAGCAAGATGAACCACTTAGTTGGAATTACAGGTGAACATACCTTTACACCAAATCTGCAAACCATTATGTTTTAATATGATGTTGGAACCTTTGTTAATAAATCTGCAAAATATACACCCATTACAATGAAACATCCTTCGCTTAATGGAACCTTGACCATCTAACAACCCCTGTTCAAAGAATCTTTTGAGATCAAAGTTTTTCTAATAACAAAACATTGGTTTATTACACAAAACTTCAAAAAGATCTTTATTACCAGACACTATTTTCCAATTCCCATTATTAATTCTATGAATATCTGAAGCATCAGAAGAAATGGGTAAATAGAACCCTATGGGCAAATTGTCATTGTCATATCTTGGAATGCCATTAAAAGGTATTCCACTACCTAAAACAGGTGGGTATCTAGAATTTCTTAAACTTTTAACTTAATCAATTATCCTCTGTAAATGGGCAGAAGTGTACCCTCTATCCAAAACAACTGCCTTAAATATGGCACTTTCTTCTCAAAATTGTCATCACTGCTGATTAACCGACTAATACATATAAAATTACTTTTTGCTACATTGTTTTTCATAAATACAGGATGCTAACTATTTGACATAAGATAACTGTTAACAAAAGTAGTCTTTCTAAAAATAGTTAGATCAATATTTCCTTTAGAAACATCCATAATGATTTCCAAATTTAAGAAATGAACATGAAATAATTTACAACCCCTTGTGAATTTAAGAAAGATAGTTCTATCATTATGTTCTTGAAAAACGTATTGCGTTCATGTGAATCTCCCAGCCAAACAAAAACAAATTGATGTAACGCTTATAAAATCTAACCATTGGAAAATGTATATTGGCACACAAGTGTTCATGATCCCACCAACTCATGACTGTGTTGGCATATGAGGGTGCCACCCTGGCACCCATCATCACCCCCTCTCTTTTGTTTAAAATAGTCTTGGTTGAAAACAAAAAAAGTTATTTTTCTTAAACTAATTTGACTGAAGTGCATAACACCTGTTCGCAAAATTAGACTCTAACATGCCAATATTTATCATACCATTTCTAAAATACTCCAACCCTTCTTCTTTTGGGATGCATGTATATAATGCAACCACATCCAATGAAACAAAGTATGTCTCTTTACCAGAAAAGGGATATTCTCTCAACAAATCCAACAGTGACCAAGAATCTTTAAGGTAAAAACGAGCTTTGTACTATAGGATTGATGACAGAGTCCAAAAAAAAAAAAAATAGAGATGAACTCTGTTTTAGTGCCAGCATTGGAAATGATTGGTCTGAAGGAAGGGAATGCCCCATCCGCAATGGGTTTATGTGTTTTTGGAATACCAAAAAATCTTCCTAGTTTAGGAAATTCAACAAATAAAAATTCATATAATTGGACATCACTTTGTTCACAAAACATTATCTAGCAAATGAAATTGACAATTTCACTTAAAGAAACCATTTCATATAAATTATTATCAGATAAAATATCTGAAATTACATTAACATAATCTATAGCATACCATCCCATTCCCTTTGTCCTATTTCATAACTTGAAACCCAATGGCGTTTTTGAATTCAGCCTTAGCCTGCCTCTCCAAGGATGTCAGATTATAAAACCTTTTGGACCTAGGGTGACTCAAAAGATTTCTAATGACATTTTCACTAGCACCAGAAAACCCCTGCAAGATGTATTGAAGGGAAGGGTTAAAAGTACTTTTCTTATGTAAACAACAAGAATTCTGAGCCACATTAACATCATGCAAGATAAACTTCAAATTTAATTTCCTAAGGTAAAGTTTAAGTTCCTTAACAGTATTGACTAAATTAGCCCTGCACGAAGGTACAAAGGAAAAACTTTTTTTTTTCAAAATTGCTAAATGTCTGTCTTGTAAAGAAAAATTACTGAAATTCCAGATTGAGAAACCAGAGTTAAGATGAATGCATATCATCTTCCCCTATCTCTCCCTTTGTTCTGCTGTTTACCCCTCTGCACTCTTTTCTTCCCTCCATGATTCACTGTCGGTGTCTCTTGAAAAGGGGAAGATGAATGAACTTCTTCACCGTAAGTACCAGTCCTTATATTAGCAGTGTCACCATCTACATAAAAATTACTGGTGGCCACATGGCTAACTGGATTAGAAGTAACATTTCCTGTTGAGCTAATGTTAGAACTAGTGGCCACATGTTGAATAGTCTCAAGTTCTTTACCAACATCTGCTCCACCTGAACCATTAATTAGATAGGTTTGGCCTGTGGCATAAGTTTTGGCATCCCTAGACACCTTTTTACATTTCCTTTCGATAATTGTAGCACAGTGCCTTTCTACTTTAGCACTTATAGCATTGTACTCTACCATACAGTCAAAAAAGTGTCTATTTAGATAAATATTTTCATATAGAACTTTAATTGATTTCTTAAGATTCTTAATTTTTTCTTTGTAGCCCACCACTAAAAGCGGCATCAATTGTAAGCCGGTGTTGTTAAATAAGTTTACTAGCTTGTTGTATAATTTATTTATTTTATTTATATCCAGTTTGATGACCGGGGAAGTCCACTGGGCCAAGCAGAGCCCATTTTCAGTGGAGGCCCAGGGAGAAAACCTCCAAAAGCAGTTAACAGAATATAACATAAGTAAAGTATGGAATATACAGTATACAAAAGCATAAATATACAATTTAAAATATAAAATACAAAATCAGGGAGTATATGTTTAAAAAACACAAATATTAAAATAAAGATAAAGTCAAAAGTAATGCAGATAATATAATTAAAAGTACAAGTCATAAAGTGTTTATACTAGTTTACTGTTTGAACTAATAATAATTTTAGTGAAAAAACAGGAATTGTGGGAACAATATATGCAGAGCAGGAATGAGGTTTGAGAGGCAGGATTTGAATGAGACATATAGTGCTCAACTGACAATGACTGGATGGTTTCTAAGTGATGTATAATGTTTACAACTGCAGTTGTTTCAGTGGTGTCTATGATCTAAATGGTTTGCAAGTAAAGTCATATAATTTTATATGTTTTTCATTTATATAAATATAAGATTGCCTTTGTCATATGTGTAAATTTAATAAAAGTGTTTGGCAAAAAAAAACAAATAATGTTAGTGAAGGGTGGTATGAAAGAGACGACAGTGTAATTTACGTGGGAAGGGAGCAGGAACAGTCCCACTTTAAGGTAAGATAAGAATGGAGGAGGGATTTGAAATTAGAGTGGATGTGAGTACAGTGGAGGGAGGGAGGGAGAGAATTCCATAGTTTAGCTAAGGAGTGTAATAGAAGTAATTGGCCAGGTGGGCGAAGGGGTTTATAGGTTTTAAGGAGGTTTTGGTTTAAAGATCTAAGAGTATGACTGGGGAGGTAAGGGGTTAAGATAGATAAAAGAGAGGGGTGCAGATGGAGGGTTGGAATATGAGTTTGTGAGCAGTGGTGATTTGTATGAATTTCAGGTAATTAGGATGCTCAAACCAGTTTAGGGAGTGGAGAGAATGGCAGTGATGGGTGAAATATTTGGACCCTGTAGCAAATTTACAGATTTTGTTATAGCAGGCTTCCAGCTTGCTTTTTGGGCTAAGTTGGAGATGTTAAGTAGAGGGGCACCATACATAAGAGAGGAGAGCAGGTAGGAGGAGGAGGCTAGAGTACGTCTGGTAGGAGCAGTTAGATGGCGATTTTGTCTATACAGCAGACCTAGTTTTTGGTGTATTTTTTATATTATTTTGGATGTGGATGTCAAATTTTAAATGTTCATCGATGGTGAATCCGAGTAGTTTGGTGTGAGGAATATCGATTAGAGTGTTATTGTGGCTTTTTATTTTAAAGAAGCTTTTATCTACAGTGAAATTTCTTGAAGGAGAGAATATTATGATTTTTGTTTTGTTTGTTAGCACTGAGAATGAGATGGTTGTTTAGCATCCAAGTTTTGGTGTTGGAGAAGGCTGTTTGGGTTTTTTGAAGGAGTTCAGAGGGAGAGTTTGCTGTACAGATGATTGTGGAATCATCAGCATACTGGATCAGTGTAACATTATCTATGGATTTGTGAAAGTTATTAATGGAAATATTGAAAATAAGGGGCCAAGAATAGAGCCTTGTGGGATGCTGGAGGGATTGCTGAGAAAGGACAAAGTGGAATTTTTCCATTTAACCACTTGTTGTCTGTTGGAGAGATAGCTTGTAAACCAGGCAATAGAAGAAGGAGAGAAACTGAGGGAGGAAAATTGAGATAAGAGTAGAGAATGTCAGACAGTGTCAAATGCTTTGGAGAGATCTAAGTAAAGGGTGAATGTGATTTCCAGAGTCATGAGCCTGATTAATGGTGTCAAGGAAAGACAGAAAAGCAGTGGTAGTGCTGTGGCCAGACCTGAAACCATGTTGTGTTGGGGTAAGTAGATGATTGTGTGTTAGGTATGGCAAGAGTTGGTGATGAATGCATTTTTCTGGGATTTTAGAGAGAGGTGACAGAAGAGCTACAGGACAGAAGTTAGTAGTGTATTATTGCTGCCTTTATGGAGAGGGATGACAAAATCTTTTTTCCAAAGTGAGGGGACATAGGCTTCTTGGATGGATATGTTGATAAGAATGGAAATGGGGAAGGCAATACTGTCTGCAGGTATCTTAAGGAAGGATGGAGGCAGATTATCAGGACCATAGGAGAAAGGCTTTAGTTTAAGGAGGAGTTTTTTATGCTGCTGGTGGGGATAGGTTTAAGACTGAAAGGTGGAGTGTTAGAGGGAAAAGCAGTGGATAGGGACTATGAAAAGGAGAGAAAATAAGAAAGTTTGCAGGTAGTTTGGCTATGCAGTCAACAAAAAAGGTGTTGAAATTAGATGCAATTTCATGGTCTGGGGAGTTTGGGTTAGGGCGTGGATCATCTTTTCTACCAGGGTTTAGAAGGTAGGAAATGCAATTCCAGAACTTTTTGGGGTTAGAATTATGTTCTAGTTGGAGTTTGGAGTAATAAGTCTTACGGTCTTTAGTTATTAGTTTCTTCACTGAGTTGCAGTTGTTTGAATTCGATTAGAAGTAACATTTCCTGCTGAGCTAATGTTGGAACTAGTGGCCACCAGTTGAATAGTCTCAAGTTCTTTACCAACATCTGCTCCAGCATCTGTATAAATTGTCACCAAGCTGTGTTCTGTTTGGAAATTTGGAGACATACAATCCAAACGGAACTTGTTGCACCAAAATACAATGCTCTAAGTAAAACACCTCCAGTTCTAATTTTTTTAACTTGGTCAACTGCTTTTCTAGCTCAAACACTTTGAGCCTACAGTCTTTAAGCAACCCAGCTTCAGGCTGCATAGTCATACTAACACCATCAGTAGACCTAAATGGGTTAACTGTCCACATCAAAGTCAATACCCATTAACTGAAGGCCAGAACCTGTGTACTGACCTACATTCATTGAGTAATGAGCCATGCTTCTTAAACCATCAGAAATACTCTTGTTCTCCAGACCAGGAAAAATAGAACTACTAAAATGCCCTTGATTATTTGTGAGCACCATTTGTGCTCCAGTAATCTGGCTGTTTAATGACTGGCTCAAGTCCCACAAATCTGCAGGCATTGAATGAGGTAATTGATTTTTGTGTCACATGATTTAAAAAAAAGGGTATTTAATTTAGAGTTTTTCCATTGCATTTAAAGTTCTGAAGAAGTTCCGTTGGATATATATATATAAAGACGGAAAGCACTCAGCTTTAAATTGTGCAGTGGGTTTGTTATTGTAGCCGCAGCTGGATTGTTGGTGCTTCCACTGCTTTCTGGAGTTTAAAATTAAAAATAAATAGGTCTAATCATTCTTTTACAATGCACATAACACATTCTCCTTGTTTGAATTGCTTTAAACGTGAGCCCCATCAGCCTCATTGCTTTAACCTTTATCCTTGATACTTCTTCACTGAATACTAGCCCTCCTGTTTATCTCTAGTTCAATGTCTACAGTACTACAGAGAGTTACTACTTCACTTTTTTACTGTTAGTTCCTATGCCTATTTTACATACCTAGTTATTAATTATTTCTAGATAGTTAATTAAAATTCTGAACATATCCTTTGTCTTAATAACAGCATGTATCTTATATTTAGTCCTCCAAAACTCTAGTGTGGATGGGAAATCAGAAAAAAACATATTAAGTAAAATAGGACTCAAGACTGATCACTACAGATTTCTTGCTATTGATCTTTTCCACACTGATGTTCTTCCTAGTGAATTGTACTGCCATCTGTCCTTCAAATCATACTTTTATGCAGTGTGTAAGATATGGCTTAACAACTTGTTGTTAAAATTTTGCTAATATGCTATAATGTGATAATGTACTGAGTGCTTTGTTTATGTCCGAATGGATAATTGTACAAGTTTTCCCTGATCTCGATGTTTTGACATTATTATAGAAATGGTCAGAGAGGTTAGTGTTGATTAACCAGGCATAAGCCTTGTTGTGTAAGATTTAAATTAGTACAGTACATATTAGATATTTTTAATATTTGTAGTGGACAGTATTCAAAACATTTACTTATTATCAAACTGAAACTAATGGGGATATCCAGTCATATCCTGTTTATTTCCAACTTTGCATATTTGTACCACAATTGATCTGACCCATTCTCTTGGTACTAGACTAATGAACTTTAATGTAAGAGGATGTATCAAGTCTTCTGACAATTCTTTAAACTCACAGGGATTCCATTTGGGTCTACAGAACATGACTACTTTACTCTTACAAGAACTTTGCTTGCATCATCTTATAGATGGGCAGTCTGATTCATAGTCTAAATAAAACTTAGTCATTCTAAAATTGTCTTTCCTAGAATCCTTACAAGCTTACAAAATTATTATTAAATATACCTGACATTTACATCAAGTATGTTGTCATCTTCCTTTTTGTTACATTTGGGCCAGGTTGCACTGTATCCTTTTTTAGAGAGTTTCCGTACTTATAAAATATTTTGCAATTGTCATTGTGTTCACCAAAACAATGTTTTTCTTAGCCATAGATAATCCAGACTTTACACTTTTAGCTGATAAATGTAGTCATCTTTTAATATATATGGATGGATGTCTTTCATATGTCTTGTGTATCCTTCTTCTTTTTCTTAATAATCGATTTCATTCCACCACAACGATTTATTTGCTTTTCCACCTTACTTTACATATTTGATGTAAATGTTGATTACATATATTTTTGAACATACTCCATGCAGAATCTGTTTGAATACCATTGGTCTAATCTAACGTGTTCCCCCAAGTGCTGCTCCTTTTGTTATCGCTGTAACTTATTATCTCAGATATTATGGAGTCATGATGGGACCTCCCTAACGGTGGTTTTATCCGCAGGTATCTGAACACTGCTATCTGAAGTCAGTATACTTACCAGTTGTTGGAAAGCTAACTGACTAAATGATGCTGCAAAATAAATGTGCATGGTAGGCTTCCCAGTGAATGCTTGGATAATTAAAATCACAGAAGAAGTTTCGTCCAACAAGTTCTTGAAGCATGCAATGATGTCATAGTGTTGTTCAGTGTTCATACTTGGACTTGTGTATGCCAGCACAGTGCTAAGAGTTCGCCAATGTATTATATCATGTAGTTCTATGCTCATGATTTCTATACTTTCATTGACTCTGTTGACTGTAGATGTCAAAGTTATGTATAAATAAAACAATACCACTACCCTGCCTCTTGTGGAACAAATGTTCATACCTTTGAAAACTTGCTAATTGTATGTGGCAAGAACTCAATATATTTTCCCACAGTTATGAGCCTGCAACCATTGTTTCCACTAATTAGCTCTAGCTCTGTAATCTTACTACGTAAGCTATGTACCTTGGTATAATAGCATCTTATAATACTGGCCCATATAATGTGTCTAGATAGAGACTTTCTTATGCCTAGTTTATTTCTAAAAATGATTACCTATTACTTTATTAGTTTTGGTTAACAGATCATTTCCTGCTTGGCCCAAGTGAATTCAGCTCTTTGGAAGCAACATGCTGTCATCCACATTTTATTTTCATGTTCTTGTAATAGTAAGACCATGTTGTAATCCATATTGTTTTAATCAGCATAGCCATGGAATGTTGGTAGGCATTGCAGCCTGAGCAAGGGTGGTATTTCACCCCCCCCAAAAAAAAAAATAGTTCAACTATGTTTTGTTTACAAATTATATTCATTATTTTCTACAGTGTCTTTCATATAAAATGAAGGGAGTTACAGAATGATTATTAGTTCCTACTAGTGTAATTACTGTATGTGACTGTATGTATGGGAGGTCGAAATCAGTTTAGGGAAAATCAAAAGTATTTCACTCAGTTTTATTCCTGAGAAAGTTGTAACAGTTATGCTTTCCGAATGTACGCTAGTTAGAAGCCTCGAGTGATATTTGATATGTGATTTGCCACGTTTAAGGATGCTCATGCTTTTCTCAGTCAAACCATTTTCATGTCCTTGGTTCCTGTCCATTTCTCTGACTCTCTGTAATGGTGTTTTGCTACTGGTTGCCTTTAGACTATGCATTCTTTGATAGTCATTATTGTATTTTCCTTTTTACATTTTTCTGGAACTGGTTAGCATGTATTCATTACAGTCATATTCTGTTATTTCCTTCATTATTTATATTTTGTTCAGACAGTTTATTTTGTCATAAAAAATACTATCTACTTGTTTTCTTTTTGCCCTGCTCTTACCTCTGTCTGTCTGTATCTATACATGATCATCTACTTATATTTGTCCTTCCTTTCCTGACACTTTTTTTCTTCTGAATATTCATTTCCTGTTCAGAGTCTATCCTCAGATTTGCTGTGCTGTTTGAATCATCAAATATGAGAATGGTTGCTCACATCCAGATGTCAGAAGTATATTTGCATAATTTGTCTAACCATTCTTTTTATTATTACCTTTAGCAGTAGCGAACAGAGATATGGACGCACACACAAACAAACACACATACACACCACTTATTTTTATGAGCCTCACAAGAACATGTTCTCTGATATATGCATACCATCACTAGAATAAACAGTTTCACTCCTATTGTACATAACCTGTTTACATTTCACATTCTGGAACTTCTGGACAACTTTTTTTGGGATGACTATAGCGAATTTCGTAACCATGTCTTCATTTTATTTACTTTCTTTATTACTTAGTTACTATTTTCTTTCATTCTGCTTTATAACTCAGAATAAATGCATGTAATATCGATAATTTTATGCAGCTCTCCAATGTCAGAAAAATGATCTGTAGTCAGTAAGCTTTGCAAAAGAAATAACTATCAAAACAAATATTATATGCCATGTTTTGCTATGCAGACACCAGCCTAAAATGAGACTTGATTATCTCAAAGGAATTTTTCTTTTTTATCACATCTAACCAAATAAACTTCTAAATACAAGTTAATATATGAGATTTTTAATGTTAAGGAGGAATGTACTGCAAAAAATAAACATCCCAGTCTTCAGAAAACATTTACACGAGATTTCTTGTATACTGCAGCCATTCATTTGAAAAACATTCCTTACCACTAATCTTTTTAAATTCAGAATCTGCAAGACAAACATCACACACACACACACACACACACACACACACACACACACACACACACACACACACACACACACACACACACACACACATATATAAAATTTGTTTCCACGTCAGTATCGGTATTATCTTTTAACTTATTGTGTTGTACAGATTTAGAATTTATCAGTTCCATAGCTGGGTCTTATAAAGGATAGCAGCAGTTTTTGTGAAGTCCGGATAGATGAAACAATTCAGCAAGCCCACTTTGGTGAAAACACATCAGATAAGTAATACTTTTTGCATGTTTTCGTGAGTTTGCAGTTGATTATATTAAAGCCCCCTGATTGTGCTGAGTTTGCAATTTGATCATAAATCCATAATATCAAATGGATTTGCAAATGACTATAACTGTCAGACTGAAACGATTTAGGCATTTTTATTCTTTAGATTATGCCAGTCATTACAAACTCATTTAAATATATATCCTACTTTTTGGTAGCGGTATATGAGAAATCATTGGGTTCTTACTTAAATATTCTGTTAATAAGCATAGCTTCCACTATGACTTGTTAAATTACAACTCCCCAAGGAAAAATCCCCAAGCATAACTTGTTGAAACTCAACCCAGTGGTTCCCCAGAAGTTATATATACAAACTCCATGGTTGGAAAAAAAAAATCTCCATAAACATTTCTTGTGGAAAACAGGGATTAGAGATTTTTAATTCAATGAGTTGTGCTGGGTCAATTGTTTCCTCTGGAAGACTGCACTCAAAGATTACTAGAGCAGCCAGTATGGAGGATTATGAGCAGTTTGACAATGCAAACTGGATTATTATGTGTTCAAGACATGGATACCAAGAAATTCATCTTAAGAGTAAAGCTCGAGAGGTGAATCTTGGCATCCATGTTGAGAACACATAATAATAATGCTGTTAGCATCTGCAAACCACTTGTAATTCTTTGTAGTACATGGAGCAATGAAAAAAAATGCAGTGTTTTACTGGCTTTCAAAGCTGTAAAGCACTTAGCGAGCACTTTCAGAAAGGGAGTATAACACAGTCCCTTATGTTTACACTCACCTTCCACGTCCCTGAATTGCACAGATTTTCACAGAATGTCCAGATTCTTGCCTCCTGTTTTGAGTATGTTCTTAACAAAGTCCATGGATTTTGGACAAACTACTGAGGATTAAAGATACTAAATAATTACATATATTTAAGTTTCACACTTTGTATCCTTCAGAAAGTCAGGCGAGCATGCATCGTGTTATTCTGGTAACTTTCTAAATTTAGAACAGGAAGTCAGAGATATATTGCCAACAAAAAGCGTGCAGAAACAAATCTTTCATTCTGCTGCTTTCATTTCTACTGGCAGATTTTACTGAATTTAGCCTGAAATCTGACCATAACAACTTTAACAGGGCTTCCTTAATAATTATTAAGGTCCAGTCTTTTGCCACTCTAACGCTTAACTGAATTGCCTTTTTGCAAATATTGGAGTGTAATCAGCATGCTCCATGCACTATGAGTTTATTATATTCTTGTTGCATCTGAAATGTTCAGTATTGTTACAGGCATAATGTCAGTGCCTATTAGCAGATTGGTCTATGTTTTCAGCATATTTGCAGGTTTGAGATAATCCAGTTTTGATGCTGCACCTCTTACATATGAAAATGAAACTATATGGCTGCTGATGTCTTTTTAACTGTACCTCTACCAGCACTTGAACTGTGCAACAATGTTTTGTTTTCTTGCAAGTCTCCCCCACGACAATCAGAAATGATTTTAGGTTAAGTCATTGTTGAATCATCATGCACAAAGTAAACACTGCTCATTCTTATACCTGATGTTTCACTAAGTTCTTAGCAGTAAAAATGACTAGTTCTGTAGACTCGTACATGACAAGCAAAGAGCAAAGACATATATTGTTTTTTTTTTCTAGTTTGTTAGAAAATGCAAAGTATGTGTTGATTGTAATCTGTTATAAGAAGTTTGAAATGCTTGGAGACATTTGAAAGTCACTTTAAATTATTCTATTAATGCCCTAAAATATTCTACCCAGGCTAACCCAGCTGTTCATTACATGCAGTTATTATGACTATTGTCTATATTTGATACAAATTTTAGTTGATTTGAATTTTAAACAGTATATTTATTTTATAATTTGTATTATGTTTTGCTGCATGATATGATGACAAATTATTTGCAGACTGTTTGCACTTTTCCACTTTATGAATCCCTAGCCTATTTATATTCATTAATTTTAAGTATATAGTAAATGTTTAGATACATATTGCAAGAAAATATGAACATGCTTAAATTTAAGCTTTCTTGTCCACTTTTCAATACTTTGTCGCATTTTATATATCTTTAGCATGGTAACGTTTTTGAACTAAATCTGTTGTGTAGCAGAATTCAAATATTTTCTAAAATTCTTAATGATAGCTTTGACTTCTTTGAAAAGAAGTATAACTGCTGTAAAAGCTTCTGCAAAGGAAATCTGTCCAATTAAAAGTTCTCAAATTCCTCTATAATCATTTCTAGGATACCAGAAGGAATCAGGTTGGTTGACTTTTTATCTGAGAGAGTTAAGAATATGTGGTGATATAAAGCTTCACGATGTAGTCCTGTAAATGAGTCTGTCAATTTCCAGTTTCAAAACTGGTAAGTCATTGACCAGACATTGCTAACAGGTTATCCCTACGGACAAATACCTATGCCTCAAAGGCTTACCTAGTTTTATAGTTAAACAAAAAAATTTTAGTCACATTTCTAAGATGAGAATGCTATGCAAAATCTGTCACTCCAAATTTTGAATTTATAATCTCATGTTTTAACCTGACACATTAAGATATGATTTAAAATAAATTTAGCATTACTTGGGACTTTCAAATCAAACAAAATAGCCAGCACATAGTGGTGTAGAAGCACAATTTTATTCCAAATATGTCCAAACAGACTGGTTTTGGCGAGTAAAACAATGCCTCCCCCTTGGGACTTTGTGGCAAAGCCAGTACATTTTATCCAGAGTGCAGCAGACTTATCTCAGTTAATCTTTCATGGGTAAACTGTAGGAAGTAAACACAGTAGGATATAATCAGGTTTCTGATCATAACCAAGTTATGTGTTCAAGAAATGTTTAACAGCTTTTGAACAAAGTTCAAGCACTGAATTTATTAAATCTAAGAGCACATAACAAATGCTGTTGATTGGAGACCAGATCATAATTCTTAGTAATATGTATGGAGGTTTTAGATCCCTGATGCACTTCCATTAAAAAGTAAGACAGTGCAAAGTGCTTTTAAAGCTGTTGGCTGATTATCAATGCACTTCACTTTTGGCTTTATTTATGTGACAGTGTGAGGTGTCTTGCAACTTTTAAAGCTGATAGTTGGTTTCTCATATAGTTCCTTGGTGACTGTAGTGCTTATGGCAGTGCAAGGTTCATTTAGTTATAACAAGAAGCGTCATATATAAGAACCTCACCATAACAAGATTATTTTTCTCTTAGTTTTGAAGCATTACTATAATATTCCACATATTTCATAAATATTTGTAGGCATTAACAAACATATATAGGTGCACAGGCTGAACTTCATGTTAAGTACTTTAAAAAAAAAACTACAATGACTGGTGAAGATATGAATGCTATGCATAAAAGTGAGATTTAAACAAGTATGGGTTATCATAATTAAACAGATCAGTAAATTCTGCAGACATCATATTTATACAACAAAATGACAAATATGTTTGATCTCTGCTAATGTGATGAGCTAAAAGAAAAGCAGCTTTGTAAGCTGGCTTCTTTGACAAAGATTCATAATCTTCTGTAAACCACTTAAGAATGAATAAAATTTAAACTGCAGCATCATGCCACATCAAGTCTACTTCACTCATAAGTACTTTGTATTCTTCAAGTTAATGTATCCCTACAATAGTAGGTTGCATTTCTTGTTATGTGTAACACTTTAAATATATGCACCATTCTCTGACTATTTAAACAGTATGCCTTTACCCTGCACATAAACTTGGCTGTGGCTTCTCTTTGAAGTTTGGTTCAGAATAAATTGTTGTAGAGTGGATCAGAAATATCCCTCCTAGAAGAATTTCTCCTTTGCTGTAAGATGATTCTATAGTATGAAGTTTTAGCTCACATCCAGGCTTTGAAGCTCTATTTCCAGCAAAGACACAGATGAGCAGAACCACATGGACATAAACATACATGCTTATATAGAAAGCCGATACATATAATTTCCAGTTTTTGTAGCATGAGCTCATAACCTAAAGGAAAGAAAAGCTGATAAATATGTGGTCAAAATGGTTGAGATAAAACTGAAGAGCACTATTGGGAGTATATAATCAAATGCATTATGTAGCAATGAAAACACAAATGGAGAAGCACTGTCCCTCCTTTCTGTGTCTTATAAGCTGCTCAGAGGAGACATATGCCTTCCCTTCCAAGGAATCTGGGACCCAGTAGTTCAGGATCTCTTGTACCTTCACAAATCAATCAGTACCACAAATGCCAGAACAAGGGATCTAAACATGCTTTAGCAGATCTGTAAAACAAGGTGGAAGATTTGTTACTTAGCATTTCCCTCACTTCTTGAGTAGACTCCCTCTACAGATAAAGCAGAGGGATAAATTATCTTCCTTCAGACATGACCCAGATAATTGCATCGCTGTTCAGAAGTTCACCATGTGCATGACTGGCCCAGCTCTCCTTGAGAGGGGCAGTACAGCCTAGGGTGAGAAGTGGCAAGGAGTAGTGGTCACAACATTCATTAGCCTTGAACAATCTGTGATTCATATGATTCTTCTATGATTCACATGATTCTTAACTGCACAGAACCAGCTGTTCTTGGGGACAGAATCTGCTAATGTTAATATCTCACGAATACAAGCTTCATCTACCTCACTCAGCAAACATGGAAATACAGCAGTATAAATAGGTGACAGAGCATTCTTTTAGTTGTCTTAATACAAATCATAAGTTATTGCTGTGTTTTAATTACATGTATATGAATCTGTATATGTGTATAGAAAGATCATACTTACCCAAGTACAATTTATATGGTTGCCTTTTCTGTCTTCTTGCTGGCTTCATTAACTCATGATAAAACGTATCATGAAGTTCAAAACATGTGTCTGTTTTATACTTTATTCAGCCTGATCTGTGCCACACATATTCTTATTTTAATATATGGGTGACTAATAACAGTGGAACCATAATTACAGCGTGAAAACATAGTCAAAACACTAAAGTGATCTCTAAAGCTCCACTGTGTGTATTCTTCTTTTAAGTTGAAGAAAACCTTGAATCTTGCCAGTAGCATTATATAAATACAGTAATTCAAAACCATGTTAGTCATTTGAAAAAAACAGTTACATGTCCTACATCTATGATTTCTTACTGCACAAGTGCTAAATGGTGTGGGCTGATTTTTACAGTCATAGTATAACAGCTCTCCATGGGACAGAAGTAGAACATAATGTCATACTGTAGTCTCATTATATATTGCATTATAATGAGATCAGTGCCACCTCTGTCATCCAAACTGTCATCAGTGAAATGTTTACTTTGATTGAAATGGTAAACAGGAGAAGCACAGAAGGATTTGTTCCCTGTTAGTGAGAATCAACACAATGTGGTAACATAAGAGTTCAAATGCAGGCAGGTTAACAGTAACAGGAATAAATAAGAAGGAAAGGGTAAGGAGAAGTGCAAACTGGTTAAAACAGAAGCTAGTTAGAGTATCTGGAAACAATCTGCAATCTCAGTACTAACAGAACAAATAAAAACTGGAGGAATTTGTATAACACTAATTATAATTTGAATAATTATAATAAAATGTATAACCACCATGCTAGTGAATACTCCAATGAAAAAATGAATCATTTATTCTCTCTCTAAACGATTAATGTATTAATCGGTGTGTTCACTGGCTTGGTGATTATACATTTTTATTGTTTCCAGTGTGGTTTTTGAGAGAATAAATGATTAATTTATTCATTGGTGTGCTCACTGGCTTGGTGATTATACATTTTTATTGTTTCCAGTGTGCGTTTTGAGAGAATAAATGATTAATTTATTCATTGGTGTGCTCACTGGCTTGGTGATTATACATTTTTATTGTTTCCAGTGTGGTTTTTGAGAGAATAAACACTTAATTTATTCATTGGTGTGCTCACTGGCTTGGTGGTTATACATTTTTACTGTTTCCATTGTGTGGTTTTTGAGAGAATAAACAATTCATTTATTCATTGGTGTGCTCACTGGCTTGGTGGTTATACATTTTTATTGTTTCCAGTGTGTTTTTTGAGAGAATAAATGATTAATTTATTCATTGATGTGTTCACTGGCTTGGTGATTATACATTTTTATTGTTTCCAGTGTGTTTTTTGAGAGAATAAACAATTAATTTATTCATTGGTGTGTTCACTGGCTTGGTGGTTATACATTTTTATTGTTTCCAGTGTGTTTTTTGAGAGAATAAATTATTAATTTATTCATTAGTGTGCTCACTGGCTTGGTGGTTATACATTTGATATGTTTCTAGTGTGGTTTTTGAGAGAATAAACAATTAATTAATTCATTGGTGTGCTCACTGGCTTGGTGGTTATACATTTTTATTGTTTCCAGTGTGGTTTTTGAGAGAATAAATGATTAATTTATTCATTGGTGTGCTCACTGGCTTGGTGGTTATACATTTTTATTGTTTCCAGTGTGGTTTTTGAGAGAATAAACAATTAATTTATTCATTGGTGTTTTCACTGGCTTGGTGGTTATACATTTTTATTGTTTCTAGTGTGATTTTTGAGATTATAATAAAATATTGGAAATGAGGCCAGACGTTTGTTTTACAAAACTTATGTCTCTGTATCTGCATACATTAAGCTAGATGTGGTCCATGAACGAGTATTAGAACATGTTGTTGTAGTTTTGATGCCTTTTTGTATGATCCCAGCATCCTATTCTCTTCTCATGTCATGTTACCTTTAAATAGTCTGATATAATTACTCCTAGGTTTGTTTTCATCTGTTCCTTTTCCGGGTTATTGTTTCAAGGTGCATTATCTTGCAGTTATTGACACTGATTTAAGCAGTGATTTAAGCTGACATGGCCTGTTCCATTCCTCCAGTCTTGTAAAATCCCTTTTCACTGATTCCACATCTTCTTGTATAGCAATGTTTATTATCTTGTGTCCTTAAAAAATATTTTTTCTGTGTTTTAAACTATATAGAAAGTCATTTATATAGATATTTTAAAGGGTAGTTACAGCACCCAGAACGGACTTCTTTTTTTTTTTTTTTTTTGCAGGTGGTAATCTGTGACTTTTTCCAGAGAGAGGGAATGTGAAATTCCTGGAGTGACCTATTTATAAGGAGTGAGACAAGATTGGCAATGCTGTTGGCTGCTTTTTTAGGTACTCGTTTGGAAGGTCATCAGCTGAAGAAGAGCACAGTTTAAGAGTAATTTTATATAGGATGTTGATAAATGTTTGAAGGTGAAAGTGGATGTGGTGATATGTGGCTGTTGGGCAGAGTTGGGATTAGATGTTGAGGAATAGTGTTTTGCTGTGGTCTTAATGTCTTTGCGGTTCTTTTTAACATTGAGTAGGTTTGTTAATCGCCTTTCAAAACAGATAGCTAAACAAATTCTGCTTGTAAGCAAGTCTGGGAACAGATGCAGTATCATTTCAGTGGACCTGAATGTTCCTTTATGCTTTTAAGTGCTTTCCACTGGTTGTTGTTGTTGTTGTTGTATGCAGGGTAATTCAGAAGATTCAGAAAGACTCCCCAAAAGTCATTGTGGTGATTCCCATTTGGCCCAGGCAAACATTGTTTCTCCCTTCTTATGGAATTGGCAAAGGGTAATTACCACAAGCTTCTTCACAGATTGGATGTACTCTCACAAGATGGGGTGTTTGATGCACCCCAGTCTCAATCAACTACAACTGACTGCCTGAATGATTCAGTTCAAAAACCTTTTAGACACATATTTCACTGGGATGTGCAGCAGGTACTAAAGGAGTCAAGAAAACCTGCTACCAAAACAATCCTGTATTGTTAAATGGAAGTGATTATCCAGTTGCACAACCAGTAAGAGGGGCCTATCAGAGATTTTGTACCACTGGTGCTCAACTATTTGTGTGAGTTACTTTCTTCTGACCCCTCTTATTCCTCCATAAAGGTTCATCTTTTGGTAATTTCTGCATGTCTGCATATGAATCCTTCTCTTTATTTTCTGTTTGTGGCAAAACAGTTTCTGAAAATAATTCCACATCTGAGACAACCTCCTAAACAGGTTGCTCCTCCTTGTGATCTCAACTTTGTGGTAGAAAAGTTGACTGTCACCTTTTGAACCTGTTCGTCTGACTAACTTAAGGTTCTTGACATTGAAAGCTGTACTCATCATCGTTCTGACATATGCAAGAACGCTATCTTTGTCCCAGGCTCTTATGTTGGATGAACCTTAGCTCATACTGCACAGAGATAGGGCCACATTAAGAACAAGCCCCTCTTTTAGGCTCAAAGCAGTTTCAGAGCTAATTTGAATTAAAACTATCAATCTCCCAGTTTTCTACCTGGATCCTAAAAACAAGAAAGGATTCTCTTACTTAGTACCTGCATAGACAGCTCTGGTACTATCTTGACAGAACTAAGTCATTTAGAAAAGATGATCAACTATTTATTTCTCAAGGAACAAAAAAAGAAATGCCCTATGTCTAAACAGTTTCCAGGTGTTTGTCATCAGCTGTTTATTATTATTATTATTATTATTATTATTATTATTATATCATTTCCACCATGGCAATGCCATTCTGGACAGTATCAAGGCACATTCTACTAGATCCTTGTTTTCAATGGCATACCAGAAAGGGGTGGACTCTAGAAGCATTCTAGAGGCAACTACATTTGTCCTCTGTATATACATTTGCAAAGCATTACAAACTGGATTCCTTTTCTAGGTGAGGGGTTAGCTTTGCTAGGACCATTTTCCAAGGGCTCCTGGATCCATATCCTTCCTTCTCCTTCCATATTGGATAGGCTTTGTTAATTTCATATATCCTAAAGGCTACCACTGCATTGGGGATGATGAATATAGTACAGTTGAACAAGTTGCTGTTAACCCATAACACTAGATGCTCAAATTCCTCATTGCTGAAGTAGCTGTACCCACCCTCCACCCCACTAATGTTTTATATAGGTCTAGTTGAGATGTAAAGTATGGTTCTTTGTGTTTCTGTTTTATGTTTCTTTGTTCGTTTTTTTTTTTTTTGGTTCAGGAATATTAAGCTCTTCCCTCTCTGTATGGGCAAGAAAGTCCTGAAAAATCTTCACTCTTACTGCTGATTTCCCTCCTTGGAACCAACCAATCATCAGCCAGAGTGAAGATGAGAGTGGGATACAGAACTTTGTCAAGCTGTCTGTTTGTTTCCTGTGCAGGGAAATAACCTATATAGTCTAAAGGCAACTGCAGCAGTGAGGAACTCAAACGTCTACTGTTATGGGATATAATGCTTGTCTTTGCAGAGTCTTTTCCCAGATGCCAAGAGACATTAACATGGCTTTCATCTCTTACAATTTCAGATAAATGACAAAGAAGGAGATGGATTTTTATCTGTAAACATTAATGAGCTTCCCGAATCACTCAGACTTGTGCAGGCGAATATCTCAGAATTTTTAGAGTTCATGGGTTTCTATGATTCTCATGATTCCTCTTGCTAGATTACTCCTGATGAAAATGGACCCAACATCTTCATCCTCTGGAATTTCAGATTCCAATTTTCCATTAGTAGTCTTGTTCCTCCGTATACCATAAAGATGTTCTTGAATCCATTCCCTCAGTGAATGGTTAGTCTTCCCCACATAAAAGTACAGACAACCCGTGCAGGTTGCTACATATACCAAATCAGTGTTGCCTCAGTTGGCATGCAGTGAAGGTGTGTATTGCTTTCCAGACATTACAAGACCAAGCAGGGAAAAGTACCTATTCATTCCAACAACTTGCCCACAGCCAGCTCCCTCTTATAACACAAAACTCATTTAAGTGAGTTTGTATTTTTAAAACAAGAACTTGGGGCTCTCACCTACAATCTCTGTGATTTTTTATCGGCCATAAGAATCAGCCAATTCTTCTTAACAATGTCACAGATCGAATTTATGTCACTGGAATAAGAGAGCGGCACACCTATATTATTAGGCTTAGCAATGTGGGATGAAGCAGATATTTCACTTGAATCAGAATGAGAGGTAAAATAAGGCTTTGCTGTACTAGTTCTAGTTTGATAAACCTCCTGTATCGGGCCATCCACTTCCTTCATAGAATAACCCCTTTCAGTGAAGTCATTACACAGGCCTGTAAGTGCATTATCTAAGTTACCCTCATCATTATTTAACCTAGATACCCTCATGCACTGACTCTTCAAAACATTTTTTATAAACTATGTCCAGGATGCATACTTGACCTGTGCAGGATATTGTTCTTCCTGTGTAGCTTCCTATAAATGCTCATTTTAAAGTAGGCATCCGCTGTCCTCATAATAACATTTAAAAAAATCCATATCAGAATATGAGAACTTCACTGTTAACTTTAAAAAAGTAGTGGTCTCTTCGAGATAATCCACAAATTCAGATAGTAACATAGGTGAACCCATCCACAACAAAAAAGATATTGTCAACAAATCATTTATAGAACTTGATATTCTGAGAGAACTAATTGCCAGTTAGCACTTGTTAGTTCACAATAAGCTAGTACCATATTATTAGCATAGCTGTTGGCACAAACTGTGCCCATTGCCACTCCCTGTTTCTGCAAGTAATACTTATCAAACAAGAACACATTATTTCCCAAGATAAGCTCTAATGACATGCATATTAAGCTAATGTAACTGTTGGAATAATCAGTATTATGAGTCAGAAAAAGCGTAATACAATCAACCCCTACATCATTCGGGATGACTAGAAAAAGGGAACACACATCCAGTGCAACCATGAAACAATCCAAGGCTATATCAAGGTCTTGTGTGCTTTCAAATAGCATCTGTAAAAATTGTTTGGTGTCCCTAAGTACAGAGGATACCTTATCAAGTGTCGGTCTCAACATTCTCTCAGCATAAATAGAGTGTGTCTCAGTGAGCCAACCCCGGCCTGACACTATAGGCCTCATAGGTGGTGCTACTAGATCCTTGAGTATCTTTGGCATACCATGTAGCACTGGAATGAGTGGATGTTCTACTACCAGGAACTTATAAAGATCACATGACAACAGCCTGCTCATCAAAACATCATAAATCTTTGCTTGCACATGTTTAGTCAATTTCTCCATTTCATGTTGCTATATCCAGATATAAGTATCAAAGTCCGACAGCAAATCATTCATGCTATTCAATTAGAAGCACTTGTCCATAACTACTGTTGCTACACCCTTATCCACTGGGTGAATATATAGCTTACCAAATTCTTTTAACTCTTTCATAGCTACAAATTCTCTGATTTAAATGAAAGCATGTCCCTGTATGTTCAACAATACAGGCAGATGTAGCCTGCTACAGCTTTCCTTCTTCATATACTTCCTGTTTCTTAACAACTACTCACTGCTTACTAGGTCCTGCTATACCCCCCTCCTTGCCTTTCACCTTTAATCTTTTATTTCTTTTTTCTTTCTCCCTACCAACAGGACTCCTTTACATTTTTCCCTCTAAATAGAACACTGAATTCATCATATAAACCTATTTTACAAATTTCTCTAATCTGTATTTTTTTCAGTTCTTTATATGCAACTGTAAATAATTTTGTATCCAGCTGTAAGCTTGTTTTTGTATCTTCTGTAAACATTGTATCTGGAGCTTTTTTCCTCGGGTCTCTGCCGAAAAGGCACCTGCCCAGCCAGACTAACCCGGTTAACAAATGGCAAATATATAAATAATACTATACTGGAAGCTATCTTTCCATCTGACCTGGCTCTATTTATTATCATCTTGGTTGCTTTTCAAAGCAATATTTTCCAGTGTTTACCACTTTAACAGCTACTACAAACCTACCTAACTTGCTCAATAGCCTGCTGCATGATACCATATCAACGTTTTTCTAAGTAAGCCATGTCAGCAAATCCTTTTTTGACCAGCATCTTGGTTGTCCAGTCAAAGAGTATCACTGGCTTGGCATGACCTACTATTTATGAATCCATTCAACCGCATTGCAGTGTCCCAGTGACTTCCAATGTTGTAAAAGTCTTTTCTTCAGAAGTTATTCTATGATTCTTGAATAAATGAGACAAAATGTACAATTCAATGATGCTCACCCTTTTTTTCTACTCCTAACCATATGAGCAGACATAGCATCTGCTCTTTCCATCCTCCAGGAAGCTGCCCTTGTCCCGTGATTTGTTAGTGAATGGAATTACTGTTTTTGCCCTCAGTTTTCCTAATAATTCTGGAATGTGCCCTCTAAGATCCATGGCCTTATGTACCTTTAGCTTTTGGAGCTCTTGCTTCACCTTTCATATGTTTGTCAAGTTCATTACTCCTCACCTGTTTATTGACAAAACATGATACTTCGCTTGTCTTTTCTCCTGTGAAAACTGAGCAGATGTGTTGTCTTATCATCCCTGCTTTTTCACTTATCTTTCTTACACACACTCCCATCTGTGTTATTAAGCGTCATTATCTCTTTCTTTGTCTTTATTTTCTAACATAAATGTCTCATATATTGTCTTCTTTTCTTGACTAAAGTGGTTGTCTTTCCCTTGGTTTGTCAATATTAGTTTCTTATAAGTTCATAGTTTAGCACCAGGCTAGCTGCACTTGCAGGCCATTTTAAGCTGAGGCAACTTCCCTGTTTGTGCTTGAAATTACGTATCCCATTTGGATATAGACTGGCCTTACCCATCACATGGTTGATAATTATATAGTACCCCTAATGAGAATAACTGGGATTACCCAGTTCTTGGTTAACTTTCCTTCTGCTTTAAATAATATTATTGTATGTTATCTTGTTCCTGTGATTTTACATTTCCTAAATGTTGTACTTTTCCCTAACATTTGATGGAACCTCATCTGAAAACCTCAGTATACCTCTCCAACCTTTTGGTTTGCAGATTTGTTTCAGAAAAAGGTGTGTTGCACTGTTTATGTGAACACCACTTGTCTTCTACATCACCTTTATATCTGCTTACTAGTACATGTTTAAATGGGTTAATTGAAAATTTTCAGCCTTGGCTCAAACCTGAGTTGACTGTCATACAGTTATCCAGCAAATTTTGAGGCAACGTAAGGTAGAAATCTTTATAAATTTTAGAGATTAGAGCTCAGAACATTGTAAATGAGAAAATAATCTAGAGACAGCAGTGGTGGAAGGTCTCATTTTTGCAAATGACACTAGGATGTAACTACAACAAGGATTCCAGATGTAAATAGCAATATTTGAACAGATTAAAATGAAGTGATATTTATCAGTCAGCTTTGGTAGCACATGAGATTCTTAAAAGCACAGCAATATGAACATTGCAGAACTTGAGTAACTCTGATATTAACAACCTATAGAGGAGTATTAGTTAAGGTGTTATCTATTTCTGTAACCATTCATTTGCATTGTAATTCCAAAACCACACTAGCAGTCATTTTCTATACCATTTCTCACTTTTCAGTGTAATGAGTGTTGAACAAATGTAGTGTTGATCAAATAAGTTTTTGATTAAATGAACCACCATTTTTTTTTTGTCAATAAATTGAACTGACAATCAAATGAATGTAACCCATATATACATATGGTGGCATATATATATAATTTAGGTGTATGAAAGGATCAAGCCCCTCACTCAAGGGAGTGCAGGACTCCCTGCAAAAAAATATTTTTCATTTTTTGGGTTACATTTTTTAATTTAAAGCGAAACTGACTTGTATTCCTCAGCTTCCCTGGAAAAGTGCATGCCATGGTGCTGGAAAGAAAGCTTTATCCAAAAATGTAACCTTTAATTCTGGAGTAATAATGTGGATACATTTCTAGTTATTGAACAGTTAATATTGCACAGATATTGGAGGGGGTTAATGGAGTTTTTTGTTTCTACCTAAATGTCTATTGTGGATGCAGATAAGGTGAAAGATCCAAAGGACTCAGGGAGAGAAATTGTATGTGTTAGTTCAAATTTAAGACCTGGTTAAAGTGCAATTGTTTTAATAATTCTGGAATTTTTCTTTCAGTTTGTATTATATTGGGCATTTTACCCGATAAGTTTGTGTAAGAATGCAAGAAAATATTTAACATATTAAGAATGCTGTTGTTAAATGTCCTGATACAACTCACTTTAATTTTGTCCATGACTGTAATCCTAATGCTTTGAAGTATTTTGTTGCATGCCATTCTTTTGAAGCTGGTTTATATCTTAATTTTCAGATTTTTAATTAAAAAGGAAACAAGGTTTATTTTTGTGCATGATATACATCAACCCCACAGTCTTAATAGTGATTTAGATATGAAATATGTATAGTGAATATATTCATTGCAAACATTCAAATGTACAATTAACAAAGCTATTTATTTAATTTTTTACTACTGGTTCTTCACTTGTGTTGCATAGATATTTATTATAGGTATAATTTGATTGGTTTTATTCTTTCAGAGTGACTGCATAGATTTTGTTTCTTTAATTGTTAGTATTTTAAGTTTTACTTTTAGTGCTGTTCATATCTAGGAAGGCAGTATTGGAGAGCCACTAGCATGGTTTTGTTTTAATTTGTTATAAAAGTGTATTTTAATGCTTTGAGTTACCATTGTTCCAAAGACATGCATCTGAAGCATTTCTCCCCGGGCCTCCACTGAAAACAGGCTCTGTGGAACCTAGTTGGACTTTCCCGGTCAACAAATGATAAATAAATAAATAAATAAAATTGTGTGCCGTATCTGGATATTTTACTAAGTTGGTACCCCCTTTTGGGTGATTTTGTTTGGAAAACTCAACCCCTTCTAGCTGTTTTTAATATCACATTGTCATCCTTGTTTGTGCCCCATTTGGCATGCATCTTTCTCAGCATCTCAACAAACTTGAAAAGCACCAGAGGTTTCTAACAAAAAAGATCTCTGGTCTTATATACATTAGTATCAGGCAAAAAACTGAAAAACCTTGTCCCTGTAATTTGTGTCTTATAGATTCCTGATGAGTGATCTGTGCCTCGGTTACCACTACATTAAAGATCAGGGGTCCTTGATCTCCTTTATGTCAATAAGTTAAACACCTCAGCTAATGAGATATCTGAATCTTTATCAGGAGATAAACAGAATCTGATACAGAGATAAAGTAATTAACTAATGCCTTTCTTCAGCAAAAAACATCTTCTACAGGTTAAACAATATGATTCAGTATCTTCCTTCCAGCTAAACCTGGATGACTCTATGGGTGCTCTCATATTTTTCCAATACTAACTGGTCTCTCCCTGCCTGACAAAGGTCTAGGGTGTGAGGGTGGGTATTGACAAGATCTACATGGTCAGTAGACTAAAATAGCTTTGAAATGTCTATGAAGTCTAAGTGTACTTGCAATGGCTCTATGCAACACTTTTGAAGCAGATGAAGTCTCAAGAACATGTATATACCAAGGGGTGTATTAAAGGCCTATAATTTGAACTAGCGTCATTAGAATATTTTAAGTTGTCCTGATCTGTGACTGTCACCATCCTATTCGCCCATTCGTTTGGCTCAGTCTATTGGACTATGACTCCAATAATTTCTGTGCATTTCATTGTCAGTTCATTTGTAGCTCTGAGTACAACTGATACTGATCTCAGAGAATAAACCACTGATGATGCTGCATGGTAAATCTTTATGTGATATTCATCTTGAATGTAACAAATGCATTCAAATAGATTAAGTATATCTCTGCAAAATCTCATCTGAATTCTGCAGTACTCAAGCAACACTGTGATTTTTGTTTCTGAATTTGCAGTTAAGTACAAATGACAGCCAATCTTTTTTTTTCCATCTTTGTGACATGCAACCATCTTCTCATTAAAAATATTCCTTTTTGCACTGTAACCCTGAATTCCCAGTTTCATGCAATACTTACTGTTTCTTTTTGGAATTAGTCAAAGTACTTCTCAAACATTATTGTTGCACACATCTTCGACTGTTTTCTGTAAATGTGTAAATGTTTTGGCTCTATACTACACCTGTACTGACTCTTTTTACTCTCTCTGGCACATCTTGCAGTAGCTAATAAGTCATTCTGCATCTGTATTGCATTAATTTGTTTCAACATGACAATAATTTCACAAGCAGCTTTGCAAGAATGTTTAGTTCTTTGCACCATCTGAAGTAACAGCATGTACTTTTTACATCTGTGCTTACAGTGTAGAAACACGTACATGTACAGCCTCATTAATGATGTTTTTGGGTGCTTTAACATTACATGAAGCATGCACTGTGTTAATTAAATGCAGCTCAGTTGTATCTACAAATATTTCAGCTTTATACTACTATTCTTACCTGTAAAACACCAGCTTGCTGCAGCACTTGATTTAATTTGTAATGGCTTTTGTGACATATTTAAGCCCACTATACTGCTTGCATATTTTATTAAATGCTTTGCAATTTAAGCCTTCACCCATAAAGATTGTACTTGATAAAAATTTCTGCCTGCTCATTTGATAGAAGCATCCGTATTGGATTCCATGTGGTTTCCAGTTTTAGCCATAACATCACTTTTTCCTTTCCTGGACCTTGTTGTGCACACTTCCAACATTTCTGTCATGTCTTTAAGCTATTTGAAAGTTTCACTGTCTCTGCACTACTGAATTGCAGTGTCCAGTGTTATATCTTGATGGTTGTAGCATCATAGTTATTTTAAGCCAAAAACTGAAGACTTTTCTCAAATTATTTGAGCTTTATGGCTATCTTGCTATTGCTCATGGATATGCTGCAGAAGTCCCATCAGAAATTGTATGCTTTGTAGAAGTACACAAAGTTATAGAAGGGCAGAGAAGATCGGAAAAGAAGACCTTCACATCAAATAATTTAATTCTAACACCACGTCATTTGTGTATACAGGTTAAGTATATACATAATCAGGAAGAACAAGTTAGAGGTGTTACACACAAACTTCTTTCACAAAGAATCTTTACTACGAGCTAAGTCTGGTTGCAAAATCATATGGCTCACTCCTATTAGCATTAAGTACCTTATAGAAACAAGAGCTTAATTCACATTGTTATTGTTCCATATATGGAGCTTTTATTTCTTTACAGTAATCATATTTTCTTCATGTTCCAGGCTGCCTTAAGTGTACATGCATTCATTTTGCATTTATTTATTTTACATTTGTTAACTGGGAAAGTCGATCTGGACATGTATCCTTTTTCAGTGGAGGCCCGGGGAGAAAAGCTCCAATATCAAATAGTACAAAGTCTTTAGTACCTATAGTTATAGTTATAGTTATAGTTATAGTTATAGTTATAGTTAACACATATTAAAAAACATTAAGTTGCTACATTTTCTACTATATCAATACATTTTTTAACACAGAGTAGGTAATTATAATAAGACTATTTACAACAGTAACTTTTAGCTTCCAAAGTTGCTGGTTCTGATTAAATTATCTCATAATAGGTCTGCAATAATTATTCACTTCAGCTTAGCTTCATCCATCAACTATCATAGTAACCCCAATTTTAGTCAGGCCATATTCCTCTTCCTTAACACCTGCACTGAATATATAGAGTTTAATATAGCTTTTCAGGCAGTCACATTTTAAACTGTGGTTGCACATCTTTTGTTGACTACAAGCTGACTAGTTCAATATCTTTTCACTAGCTCCATCTCCTTCTCTCAACAGGGTCTCCTCTCCAAAGGTCCTCAGCTACTGTTTTGCTTCTTCTGGGAAGGAACTTTATGCTGCTTTCATGACTTTTGGAAACTTTGAATAATAATCTGTATAATATTAAGTACATTGTGTCATGGCTCTTACAGACAATTCTCTTTTGTCCTATTTACCACTATTTGCTTCACCAATTCCCTATCACTAGATGTTCCTGACTACTATTCCAGTGTTTCCTTTAGTGTATGGAAATGATACCACTTCTACATTTAAGACAGTAGAGTGGGCCTGGCTAGTCCTGGCTTCTGTCAGCCTTGTCTCTTCTTGGAAGTCATTAAACTGCCTCTCCTCAAGAAACAGCTGTGTGAATGGTCCTGTACTTCCTTGCCAAAGTATTTCAGTACTTTCAATACATGTTTTCTTGTTTCAGATGCAAAACTTAAAAAACATTATTAGTTTGGTGGCAGCATATATATTAGAATGCAGTTCAGTGCACATTTTCCTGTTCTTTTCTGTCATCTGGGTAATCTACTGGCTTTCTTAACAATCTTATATTTTTGGAGTTTTGGAGAGAGCCTGTGATCTATACTTCTGAAGCTGATGTACAAGGATGTTTTACAGATGATACCCCATCAGACAGTATGGCAACATTGTCTTGATACAATATTTTACACACCTGCTGCTATGGAAATGCCTTTTGGGGAAACCTTCATAGCTGTCCCTCTGGACACTTCTCTGACTACTTCTTTACTGGTGACATCTTGGGCACCATCTGTGCATTCAGCACAGACAATGGGAGGCACCATCTATGCATTCGACACAGACATGGACTCTGGGAGGCACCATCTGTGCATTCAACACAGACATGGACTCTGGGAGACACCATCTATGTATTCTACACAAGCATAGACTCTGGGAGGCATCATCCATGCATTCAACACAAACACAAACTCAAAGTTCTGGAAAATTGCCAGGAATCTCATACATTGAAAACACGGCTTAAAGTATATTAATAACATTGTTACTTGATGTGTCTGTCACTTTCATGATTTTTGGAAACTTTGAACAATAATCTACACAATATTAAGTAGAAGGTGTCACGAAACAGAGGCAATGTTTTTTTCTCTTGAATTAATTTTGTGATATGCACTGCAAAACAAAAAGTTTGAATATTTTATATCTCACCCTCTTTAGTACAGTAACTGTATTAGTCTAAGGACATGTATTTCTCTATTTTAAACCCAAATTAACATTTCATCAGTTATGTCAATAACACTGCCATGCTCATCTGTACAATAGGTGACTGAAGCACTTCAAGTGTTGAAAAATTGCAATAGAAAAAGGCTAATACGAACCTTCTGAATGACAAATTTCAAATACACGGCTTGGAGCTTTCCTTTCCTTTCCTTTCAGGAATTTTATTTCTTAAAAGCCGTGGTTTGCAATAAAAACAGAAAACTATTTTGTTACTGGTAAGGACACATACCACTTCTTTTGTGTGTATTAGATACTCCTGTCTCTTTAAGATCCTGTTGACCTGCACATGTGAGTGTTGTCTGGCTTCATAGTAATACCCATGCTTAACAACCATTGACTCGGCTCTGTCTGTTCCTTAATCATTCAGTGTGGTTTACCTCCTTTTCAGTTTTCTTATGGAAAACTATTAGGACTTTCCTCAGAGCCTGCACTAGAGTTCACTCTGTAGTATCTGTTTGAATACAATAAACTTTTGCAAACAGCTCAGGATGGTATGTAAATCTTGATGTTTTTTAAGCATACTCTGAGTGTTCATTTTATGATTCACAGTGCAATTTTGATTTGACACTGAATTCTTTTACAGCATGTCAATTCTTCTGACAAGTTAAATAACTTGAAATCAAAGGAGTAGCACTGCATCAGCAACAAGGCACTATATTTTGTATTCTTCTCATATATACAAATAAGCAGTTTTTCACTCTTTAATTTTACATGAGGACCAGAATGAATAATCAGTTTATGGAACTATTTTAGATTGCTCTCTTTCATACGCAGTGCTCTGTAAGCTTGAGCTGATATTACATTCTGTACTAATATCTAGTCTAAACACCATAGTTTGATTGTTAATTTTAAGGTTTCTTCCCAGATTTTCAACTTGGTTTATGGTCTCAGCTTTTCTGTACGTTTAGCTTTTATGCTGTTCTCTCTGCACACATTCTTAGCATTAACAATGAACACAAATAACTTTTCATTTTCATGACTTTGTTCAAGGTATGAACCAAGGCCTTCCAGTGCCACTTTTTCTATGGAATCTGCATGTCACACAACATATTACTCACACACACACACACACACACACACACACACACACACACACACACACACACACACACACACACACACACACAATTCCCAGGAAAGCAGGCAAAAATATCCAATTCCCAATAATTTTTTTCTGGGCATGGTACTACTGCCATGACCCTGAAATAGCTTGGGACTTCTAATTACCTGCTATTCCTAAAATAAGCCATGTATGAATATACTATATAACCTGTTTCACTAGTAATAGGTGAAAGCAGTATAATAGGAGATGTGTGCCACACAACGTGTTAACCAACAATGTAAATAATGTTTTCCGTCTTCTCAGACAGATAACAGTACATAAATATAAAAAAAATAATAATAGATGACAGCCTCAAGAGATTAAAGGTTAATAAATGAGCTTTATTGAATAATACAGACATTAGTGCAAAGATAGATTATAGTGTAATATACAGTGCAATAAAAGGCAATAAAAATAGACAGGATGCGCGTGGAAAAGTATAAGCTTCAAATAACTAAGTTCCCTGGCTATTGCTTATTGCTTTCTGCAGAAGTACTGTCCTTAACTGCCATAAGGTTAGATACATTAATAACTAGTACTGACAGTCCCATCATAAACAACTCAGCATCAGGTTTTCTAGTCCAGCATTGCACAGATTAATATACAGGATGCTTTTCTTTAGCGCCCAGTAATTACCACAGGCATCCTTTGCCTGACACAAGAGAAAACAATTGATAAAACCAGATCTTTTCCTCATGATGTTTATTCAGGAATAATAATTTAATCATCAGTATATATATAAATATATATATATATATATATATATATATATATATATATATATATATATATATATATATATATATATATCAGTGTGTTTCCTTCTCTTGACTCCTCCCTAGTGTCTTAGTGATATGAGAATCATTAAGCACATCAGAGATTACAGCAATTACATGTGAAAGGGGAAGAAATTTCCTGGCCCTTCCTATTGCTTTGTTACATTAATGATTACAAGGAGTCAGTAATGCCAGGAATTATAGTTTCATATTTTGTACTTTTCATAAAATACATGCAGATGCAAAACCTGTTGATTTTAATGACTGTTTAAATTAATTACAGTAATATTTAAGAATTGTCATAGGATCAGAGGATCATAGGAAGTTACTAGGCTATTGGCCCTGAGGCCCTTATAAGCTTAGCTAAGAGTTTAGCCCATGCATGGACAAATCAGCACCCAATGCCCCTGTGCAGCAGGGACACGGGTGGAATCCCAGGGATGTATTTTCTATTTCCCATCCAGTTATCCAGATTGCGCTTAAAAAGGGATAAAGAGGTACTCTGCTTGACGTGGAGAGGGAGTCTATTCCATAGATGGGGGAGTCTCTGGGACACAAATCTGTCCCGTCATCAAGTCCTATTGATGTCACAGACCAGGTTGAGGCCGCGTGTGTGGGTTACTTGAGTGGAGCCTGACTTGCGGATATGCAGCAGTCCTATCAAGGTGGGGTCCAAGATCACTTTGTATGCCAGACAGAGGTCACCTCTGGGGAGTCTGTATGAGACAGAGTAGAGGGATAAGGATTTTAGCCTATCTGTATATGGTAGATTTTTGAGGCCCTGGATTCTCTTGGTGAGGAACCTCTGTGGTTTCTCCAGCTGCTGCATGTGCTTTGCGAGGTACATGCTGAATGGGCTATTGTACTCAATAATAGGCCTTATAAGGCAAGAATACAGGGATGTTATGACCTCCTTGTCCCTGGATGAGATACCTTTACTTATGAGGTGGGCCATGTAGAAAGCTTTCCGTGCAATGAAAGCAACATGGTGGTCAAAAGTCAGGCTGCTATCAATCTGGGTGCCCATATCCCTCACGACTGACTGTGTGCTTAGAACGTTGTTATTAATGTGATAATTTGTGGGGACATCTCTCTCCGCAAAGGGGATGATGATGCATTTTTTTGTATTCAGCTTGAGGCCATGTTTCTGGCATGAGTCATTTGTTTGGGTGAGACCCTCTTAGAGGATGTCCACGTCACTAGGGAAATTGATGAGTGCTCCCAACTTGCAGTCATCTGCAAACTTGGTCAGCCATAGTCCACTGGTTTTGGCATGTACCTCAGAAAAGTATATCCCAAATAACAGAGGCCCGAAGACCGAACCCTGAGATAAGCCACTTGATACGGGTCTACTGCTTGAGGTGGCTTCCCCTATTTTGACTAGGTGGGTTCCATCAGTGAGCTAGTTGGCTACCCATCTGGTAACATATGGATTGATGCCTAGTTGTGAGAGTTTATCTATTATGCCCGAGTGGGGAATAGTGTTGAAGGCTTTGGCCAGGTCAAGGTAGGCGGTTTGCACTGTCTTCCCCTCACCCATGGCTTTGCTGACTGTCAAAAAGTCGACCAAATTTAACAGACATGACCTCCTCTTGACGAAGCGAAACTTGTGTGGGATCGAGTGTTTGGAGGTTGCCAATGTCCTTGTTAATGAGGTCCATGATAATCTGTTCCATGGCCCTGCAGATCAGGCTAGTTAGGCTGATGGGTCTGTAATTTCCCAGATCAGTGGACACTCCACCTTGTGTAAGGGAATGACAGTGGCTATCCCTTACTCAGCTAGGACAAAACCAGTACTCAGGCTTTGGTTGAATGGGGCGCCTAATGGTGCTGCAAGTTCCTGCCTGAGTTCATGTAGGATGCAGCCTGGGATGTTATCAGGTCCCACGTAGGCTGTATTTTTTGCCTTTGAGAGAGTGATGACCTGATCCCTAGATACGAGAAGGGGGCAGGTACTAGGAATGTCCTGATTTACTGATGGGGGACAGAGAGGTGAAATTTTCACTGAATCTGTCAGCCAGCAAGTTTGCTATATATATGGCATTTGTATATGTGTTACCCTTGACCACCAGTTCTGAACAGATCTGTGTGCTACCTTTGAGATTACGGACATATGCGAAGAAGGCGTTATGATTGTCTCTAGTAGATGTGGCCAATTTGGACTCGATGTTTGCTTTGGAGGATTTCACTAGTGCTCTTATTTGCTTGTTTAAGCTAAGGGGAGATTACTTCCAATTGGGCACCTGCTCCTTTTTGGTCCTGGGCAGCAATTTTTTTCTTTTGTTATAGAGTTTATTTATTGCAGATGTCCACCAGACAGGTTTACTCTTCCTTGCGGAAGATGATTTAATCCTGTCAGGTATTCTTGATTCCATGCATCTATATAAATGTTCGTATAGTTATTTGGTATAGTTTTGGATACTGGTGCCAGTTCCTAGAGAGGAGGCTGTGAAGCTGTTTATACTATCCCTCAGGTGGCTGTAATCAGCTTTGGAGAAGTTTTTTTGATTGACCCTAGCTAGAGGGGGGTCGGGGGAGATGGTGGCTTTAAACATGACCGATTTATGGTCGGATCTTACAAGGGAGGATGATACTGCAGGGATGCTGCAGAGATTACTCATGTTGGTTAATACCAAGTCCAAGATATTATTACCTCTTGTGGGGGTATCGACTAGGAGTTCCAAAGCATTTGCACTGACAAAAATTGAGGAATCTCTGGGCATTTGTGTTCTGGCAAGAATAGTTCTTTCAGTCTATGTTTGGGTAGTTAATGTCCCCCAGGATCAGGGTAAAGGGTTGAATCTTGATAGATTTAAAGAGGTCTAGATAGGGAGTTTGGGCATCTTGGATCAGATTTGGGGGCCGGTAGCTAGCTATAATTTGTATAGGGGTCTTGTCAATAGTTAACTGCACCTGGAGTGTCTCCTTTGTGTTGTACTGTTTGACCAGCCAGGAGGTGTGTATGTCTTTAATATGTATTTAAATTCCACCTCCTTTGGCTTTACTAACCACAGTTTGGGGTCTGAATGTATGATAGGATGAGTAGCCAGGTAAGTTACCACAAACCTGAGCTACACCCAGACAGCAGAAGAATTACCACACTTCATATGGTTAGAGGCTTGACGGTGTACAAGAGAATATTTGTCAATAGTTTTGCATCAACATTTTGCCAGTATGTACTATTTAAGATAAAGGAAAAAGCATCTGGTCAAGTATGTTGTGGCTTTCTTACATTATGATCCAGTTTACAAACACACTAAATATATATGAGGCATGCTGAGAAATAGAAAACACATTTTAAATACACTAAATACATTAAAAATGCTTACAAGAATTTTCCTTAAAGGGTACAAGCCCCCCAGACACATCCCCACACTTCTCTTGTTTATATATACCAGTTCCAAGGTCATATATTGTGTTCACTTGTCAAAGAAGCAAACACTGAAGTGCATAAATAACATTTTTTTCTTCCTTTTACTCAAGGATTCACTGCATTTAAATAAAACACACTAAGATAAGAGCAAGACAACAGAGTTATACAATTATCCTGTTCAACAACTCAAACTGATATGGTAGGTAGCAAAATAATAAATGCACAACACACATTTCTATTCCTCTTTTCAAACTATCACAGTGTGCCTATCAGGTCTAACTAATATACTTTAATCACATCATTACTTCAATTACCTATGAAGAAGGATGAATCTTGTGAATGGTTTAAAAAGCACCATCAAGACCCAGAATAAGCTGATATAAGCAGTAAAAGTCTAAGCTGAAAGACAGTTGTATCTTACTTTGATACCCAGAAAAGAATCATTCTAGTAGTTGATGTCAGCACAGCAGGTGTAAGGGGCAGTGTTAAGTTACATACAAGATGGCAGAGTGGCAGCAAATCATTTATGTGGAAAACAAGTACAAGCAAACAAAGAAGGAGGTCAGTGTATGATAACTCTGTTAACATGAACACTTTCCCAAGTACGCACTTAAAAGAGTTTATTCTAATCAAGAGAACACACACCTTTAAAGACAATATTCAATAATCTAAATTCAGAAGCACCAGAGGAAAGAGTGAGAGACTGTCTCTAAGATTTCAACCATAACCATTAGTACTGAAGTACAGGAAATAAAAACATGAAGGCTATTTAACCACAATATCCTATTAAATCCAAAGAAAATCCAGACATACAAGAAAAACTGGACTTTATCATTACGTACTTGTACCAGCTGCAAACAGAGGTAGAATTAAACTGTAAATTGCAGCAAGTCAAGGAACTTTTTGCTATGTCATTAGATCAAAGCAAAAGGCAGTGATGCTAAAATGAGAAAGATATATAAGAATTACTGCAAAACAAATGTAGTGAGATAGCATATAAATAATAATGGGGTAATACAAATCAAACTACTAGCTAGAGGAAGTATTTGGTTCCTCAATATGGAGTAGTACTTGAAAAATCAAAAATGTGTATCCATCCAAATATCTGCACTACCCAAGGAAGCATGGACAATATCACCATTATAGGGCTTGTGCACAATAAATGCCATTTGATTGTTTTTAATTATGAATATTCAAGGTCCAGAACACTACAGCATGCACCTCATTGTTAAGTCCCTGACAGAAATTCTGCAATACTAATGACAAAAGAATGATTCCCCCTCCCCTCAATTAACAGTTTTTTATATACACAGTTTTCAGAGGCATGAGTTTTTGAAATGAATATGATCCTCTCTCTGGCCACAAGCCAAAGGGATAGCAGAAAGGCATCCAATGAAAGCATGAAAGGATAAAAACTATGGAAATTAGGAGATACACAGAATGTTGAGATGGTATGGAAGTTCTACAAACCCTACATCAGTGGTAAATAAAGTGAAGGAACCCGACATTGTTACTCATCACAGCATGAGAAAGACAGACTTGGAGCAAAAATAAAAGGATGAAAGAATGAAAATAAATCTCATTTTTTGTAAAACACCTCTATTAAATGAACACAGTTTAATCTATGACATGGGTGTACATACAAAAGAATCAATTTTCCATAGTTATTTTCATGTAGTATACATATGTTTTCTAACAATTTTCAGTCTCTCTAACATTATGTAAAATCAATTTTACTGCTCTTTTTTTCCACACCTTTACTAACTTTGCATATTACAGTGACATGGGTGTACACACAATTAAAAAGGAGACAAAACTTTAAACAGATTTTCCATTTCTTGCATTATAGATATTAAATTTATTAAGAAAGTAGCCATGTAGCATTGTATAGATTGCTGAAGTCCTGCCTTCCCTTAAATCACTACTCCTCCTCCTGAACATTATTCTGCACATATTGTTCCCACAGATTCTGTTTATATCTGTGAAGTTTGCTCCTTCACTTTTCCAAACTTCCCACCAATTATTTTATCTCCTTTATGAAAGAATAATAGTATTCTGTTTTATTTAGTATATTCACTGTCTTTTCAAAACTGTTGTTAGCATTATTATTAGCTTGAAACAAAAGCTGCAAGAAATGAAATATAAAGGGTTAATTTAAAAATAGTATAAAGTGCTGAACAAGTGTACTGGCAGAAAGCTTAGTTAGATTTTGGCATCCATGCAGAAAAAGGAGTATTTTATTGAGAAACAAACTTTGTAAAAATAGCTATGGCCAGAAGACGTCAACAAGATAAGGAGGAACATCAGTAAGATAAAGTTGGAACATTAAGTTTTCAGAAGTATTTTCATGGATCATCAAACTACAAAGAACCAAGGACAAGGGAACAAAGGAAAACTGTTATACAAAGAAAGAACTGTTATACATCAGACTGACAAAAATATATCAGACTTTGGTATAAATATGAGTGTGTATAAACAAGCTTTGGGAATTTGCCATAGAGAGCTGACAGCATCTGTATTGCATGCTTGTAGATAAAAGAAAGATGTAATAGTAAAATTGTACTAACTGAAGCAGTTTGTCTCGGTGTATTTATTGTACTTAGTACAATACAGTATTAAAGTAGTTGGTCATACTAAGAGTTAATATACTGTGGCATGCTTGCATGCAAATGCAGGTAACAGCAAGAAACCAACAGAAGAAGACTCATATATAATTTTTCACTTTGCAACATTTGACAATTTTCTTATGGACAGTTTTGTTTTTTATTTCCATTTTTCTAGTAATTCCTTTAATTTGGCTGCCACCTGTAATAAACTTAGTAGGGCCTTACTATGTCTAGGCAATTCAGTTTCTATATCCCCACTCAAAATAAATATTTTCTTGGTTACAATAAATTACTCCCCCAACATTTCTGACATAGTATCCCACGGGAAATGTTTAAGCACCCCCTCTTTTTCATATCACTACTTCAACAATTGTTGCTTACCTGTGAAAAAATTCTCTAAATTCTACTTGGGTTATAAAAATCATGTGCAAACACTTCCCAAGCAAAATTCCTAAAACCTGCTAGACGTTGTTGCATACTTTGGAGTCATACAAATATTTGCTGACTGTTCCTTTGTTTATTGCCTTCCCATTCCCAACTTTTTAGCATTATTTTACATGCCCTACTAATGAACTGTTTTTAGGCACCATTTTTTCAATTTTAGACTGCATAAAATTCAACCAGAAACAGTATTTTTAACACTCCTCTGCCTATACTTCATTACCAATTCCCAGTAAGGAAGGCAGTTTCCAGCCTCCAGTCCAAAATTCTGATTGGCTTCATCTCACTCTACAACTTTTCCCTTCCTAGTTATTTGCTTCCAATACCTTTGCTCCTTTGCTAATTTTCTCCAACAGAATCCACCTCCCTCTTGGTTATTTTCTATGCCCCTACATGCCATCATTGCTGTTGGTAAAATCTCCTTTCTCCATTCCATTGTTGGCTTATTCTCAAAATAGTTTCTATAACTTTATAAATAAAATAATCTGCATGTTTGTTAATTGTTTTCCTTAAGAGCTGGCATGCATAATTATACTCTTTTCCCCTTATTTTGTGTCCCTCCCCATGTTTCAGTATAACTACTTTCCACTTTGATATGCAGCCTTCCACTTGTGATATGTATGTGCCTTAAATATATACCTGTAAAGTATTCCTTCAAATCTAGTAATCCTAAACCATCTTTTATGGGTATAAACAATTTATCCCACTTAGCTCTTGCCCTCTTTTCCTCCCAAATAAAATGTGTTCAATTCTTTTATTAATTATGGTCCACAGTGTCTCTTCTGGTTATTCCATATTATATATAGATCAGGCACACATTTAAGGGATTATGGACATTTTCACTGCTTATACCTTAGTATCAATATCCATAGTCAAGAGCTTTGCAACTTCAAGTTTTCTATTATCTTTTGTTTAATCTCTCTCGATATATCCTTAGCTGCCATATATTTTAATCCAAACACCTAAATGCTATTTATGGGGACATGATGAGATGAGTATTACTAAACCAACTCATTTGTAGGAACTGGTATAGCCTTTGTTTTATCCTCATTTATTATCCTGAAAAAAAACTGTCTCAAGATATCCACTACAGTGAAATATCCTTTTTTGGATGTATCACGTACAAAATAGTATCATCTGCAAATAAGGCTAGTTTTTCTTGAGTACTATATCAATTATACCCTTGAATTTGTGAGTCCTTTACTTTTTTGCTAGAGGAAAGAGAAAAAGTGGACACTCCCTGCCTGGTTCCTATGTTCAAATATGGCTTATTAAAGAGAACCTCTCTCTCCTAGATTCTTGTCTCTGACCCTTTACATATTCTCCTAATTAAGCACCATTATTCTATCAGGAAATGCAAATGCTGCCATTGCCCTACTCAAACTCCCAGCTAACTCTGTTGAATCCCTTCATCACATCAAGACCCACTAACAATTGTGGGGTCTTCTTGCACGCTGCTTTCCTCTGAATCATCAATCTGTTCATGTTGTCAAATGTTTGCCTTCCCTTCACAAAACCACACTGATCCATATCTGTCAATTTTGGCTACACTTTTGCCATTCTTTAAACTAATTTAGACTGTCCCTCCTTTTTAAAATATTGCTAAGCATTGCCTTCCAGATCTTTATCTCTTTCTTCCATCCCAGCTTCCAAACTTCCACAAGAATACTATCTATTCCTGGAGACTTCCCTGCTTGATTATAGGTTCCCATTCTAGATCATCCCCTCCCATCTTAGCTATTATAGAGTCTCATCTTACTCTCGACTTCTTATTCTTCCATGCACATTTTCATTTGTGTATTTTCTTGGTTTCCCTATTTCTTTTTCCATAAAAATTCATAGAATTTTTGAAATATCTCTAATACCTCTATAATGTCTCTAGTTATTTTTCTAGTCACAGGCTCCCCAAGTCTGAAAATATTCCTTTCTATTTTCTGTTGCCCACGTCTTTATGCTAATAGTTTTTGTGTACTGGGGTTGTTATCAAAAAAAATTTAACAACAAACTTTCTAAATTTGTGCATATTATGAAAATATTCCCTTATTTTTGCTTTAGCACCAGCAATTTCTGCTCTTCTTGCTCTGTAAGATTACATTTCACCTACCCTCCCCTGAATAATTCTTATTACTTACTTCTCATATTGCTTACATTTCTACTACATTTTAAAAATATTTTATCCTAGTCCTCAGCTTTCCTTTCTGAAGAAATGTGCATCTCCCCCACCAAAAAAACCTCTTGTTTTTGCTTTTGCATCCCCCCCATAATTTTTTGCTTTGTCTAGAATTCTTAGCAAAGAAGCTGTGAGGTATGCTCATTGCTGAACACAGCTGGATGGTCCATGTGGTATAGACAGTCTTTATTCCTAATCATTATACCATGTTACAACAATCACAAAGCTTGCTTGGTGTTTTGCAGTTTACTTTCTAAATTTATAAATAGATCTAAACATCTGTAAATCATATTAATACTGATGGTTGTGTTTCCAAGCAAATGAAAATAAAAAATGAATACATGCACTAGATAGCTGGCTAGCTGACCTGAGATTATTTCATCATGGATTGTAATATCAAGTATTGCATTAAACAGTGTGCTGATGTTGTGCTACATACAGGTTGTATTAGATGTATTATTTACTTCATTATTTGTTGTTCTTATAAAACCTACTTGGCACAGGTGCTTATTTTAAGAGTTGACAAAGGAGCACACTGCCAGTTTAAGTGACTTTCTCAGTCACCCAATGTGCAAATGGAGACTGAGGGAATAAACACCATGTGCACATGTGACCTTTGAAGTCTAACAAAGCAAGCTGCTCAAAGTTACATAGTATGTAAATGGAAAAAGAGGGAATTAATTAAACTCAGATTTGCCAGATTATGTATATGAAAACAGATTACCAGGACTGTTTACTGAATGTTCTGTTGTGGATATCAGGGGAACAATGTTTATCTCAAGCACATGGACAATATCAAGATAGCATTTGAGCTCAAATAGTATTGTGTAACAAGCTATTTATGTGTAAGAAATTAAATGCAGATAGGTGCAAAATGTATACTTGTCCCAAGGACATTATAAAGCACCATCTTGAAACACTGTCTATAAAGTAGCTGTATGTAATTGTCACCTTAATTTGAAGTCACTGTATTCAGACCCCTTTCCGGTCTGTGTCCATTGGCCAAGATAATGCAGGCAAATGTATATTTGCATCTCTTGGAACATGATATCAAACAACATCTATTTGCACAAATACAACAACATTTCGTTAAGGCCACAGAAATCTAACATCTATCTGTAGTGTGGATTATGCCATGTATAAAAATATGGAAAATAAACTACTTCCTGTAAGTTTAAAAAGAAGATTTGAATGAGCAGGTCATTCAGTATCACTGGCAAAGGCAGCAAAAACTGGTATGAATGAAGTCCAGTACTGTTGCTTTCATCTTTATTTGATTGACAGAACCTTTTAAGTGGTACTGGGCTCAGTTTGCGCCAAAGTAGGTTCACACAGTGTTGTTGTACTATAGGGGTTGATCCTAGGACACATCCTAGTCACTTTTTTTAAAAATGACATTCTACTTGTGGAGGTGGGCCTACAATCCATACAATTTATACGAATGCATTCCTTTAAAAGAGGAAAAATCAAGGAAACTGGTCCGTAAGAGCATCCAAATAAACTTCAAATGCTGTGTCCTTGATTTTAGAATAATAAACTTTTGTTAAATTCATCTAAAACCTTAACAATGTTATCTGGAGCAGTCCAAAAACTGAGTGACTCTGGCACACTTTGGTAAAAAATACAGAAAATACCAAACAGATCAGGTTCCTAACTAGGAATAGCTGATGGTATGTCTGGAATTAAATCTGTCCTTGTACATCATGTAGAGTTGATGTTAGATAAGGTATTGAAACAACTGAGGGTCAGTTATGGAGTCACTAGCTTTCTGATGTCATCAGCAGCTACAGCGGTCATTATCTTTGCTATCAATACAAATGTCATATATATTGCTTAAAATAAAATTTATTGTTATTGGACTTTCTGAGTCCAGAAAACACCAGTGGTGGACTACAGAATACAGGGCTACTTTTGTGATATATTTTTATTACTTGGCTGACTGATATACTGATACCGTACTGAAACTGTTTGGTTTATAGTTAGTGACAATGAATCTATTCCTTTAGATTATCTGTAGCTGTTGCACTCTCTGCATGTGGATCTATTAGTTAGACAATCCATTGCTCATTGTTTTCACTAGTCCGTTAGAGACCAGATTAGCCTACTGTGTAAAGCTGTGACTTAAATTTGCTAATTTTATCTGATTTCTCATATATCCTACATATTTCTGTCACTTTTTTCATTTTATTTTTGCACTTGTGACTGCTACAGTAGTCATAGCTCATATTACTATTCTTTATACATATCCCGTAGTATCTATTTTTTCTAAGCCAGTCAGTTATCCACATTTTATTTATACAAAGAGTAAGTTATCCTGTTTTGTTATACTCCTTCATCTGTACAGGGCAATATGGAATTACAGTCATGTTGCCCCTTTTGTAGCCAGCCTGATAGCACTAGGCATTTTGAGGCAGTGTAGTAACTGTCATGTTCTTACAGAAACGTCTTTTATTATCTCACAGTGATTCAGTATATGAAAGGTGTAAGTCTTTCCTTAACTTGGAGGCTATCTTCTCACCTCAGAACACATTCAGTATGTACAACACACATACAAACACAGGGAAATACCACAAAACCAACTCAAGGTGAGGTTACTAAGTGAACACTGCCTAAGCCTCCCAGGCTAAAGATTAAGGGAATCCAAATGGAGGGATGATGACATCAGCAAGAAAATGAGAGTAGTATTGCTTGAACTGAATTTATCCTCAAATATTAGTGAGTATCTTTATGTGGTGGACCCTGTTTTCACAAAAATCTCACCAAGACAACACTGATATATAGACTGTATTTTATATAGCATATATCATGGAGAGAGGTGGGCAAAAAAAAGCTGGGTGCACAAATCCCAGGATAAAAAAGTGCCAAATCCTGGTGTGTGCACTAGTGTTAGGATGGGAAGAATGGCAGTGAAGACTCCTCGAGACATGAAAACATTCCTAAAATGGGGATTGGCCACGCTTAGGGGGGGGAATGGTCCCCAGACCAACAAACAGCCACAAAGATGACAGATTCCTAGTTTCATAGGTGTTTACTAGGCTAATGACCACAAAGGCCTTTTTAAGCATAGTCATGCATCCCAAATCTCTGACAAATTCTGGTACCCTTGATAAGTGTATGCAGGGGCTTGGAAGGTGAAATGTTTACAAACAGGGACCTGGGAGATGAACCATTTACAGGCTGCCCATGTCCAATAGACATAGGTGCCAAACAAGGGATACATTTCCTGTTCCCCATCCAATTGTCCAAGGTACACTTGAAATGGGTTAGGGAGGAACTCTGCTTCACATGGATGGGAGGCTTGTTTCAGAGAAGGAGTAGTCTGTCTCCAGCAAGTCCTATTTATTTCACAGGCAAGGTTTAAGTCTTTAGAACAGGTAGTTCTGGTGCTGCTTGTTTTATGCTTATTCAGGAGTTCCATAAGAGTGGGGTCTGACAATGCCTTGTATGCCAGGCATAGATCTCTCCACTCAAGACCCTGTAGGAGACAGCATACAGGGCTAGGGCTTTAGACAGTCTGTATAGGCCCTGTATTCTTTTAGTGAGGAACCTCTGTGGACATTCCAGTTGTTGGATATGCCTGGTTATGTACATACCAAAAGAGGAGTTGTACTCATTGATAGGTCTGATGAATGCCAAATACAGTAAAACAATGACTTCCTTGGACAGAGTAGACTATTGAGGGTGAGGGAGAATTTATGTATTGCTATTATTATGCAATAAAATTCTATAAAACAGCTGAAATAAAAATAGCTCACAAAAACAATTCACTGTATTAAGACAATAAACAGCTGATAAGTGCTTTTGTTCAAAATGAACTTCATCAGACCCAGTTGCATATTCAAACACACAAGTAAATACCTTAATTACATGACAAAACCACTTCAATGATTTTAACCCCTTCCTTTTCAGAACTACCTTAAAATTCTCTATATCATTAATCCGTGGATATACACAGGCATTAAGCCTGGTCTGCCAACAATATTCCTTCCAATCAAGATCTTCCTCAGCATCCCACCTGGAATCATAATTTTTAACTTGATTTATTACAGAAAATTTATAAATAAACTTTTCATTAGAATGACACAAATCTACATGCTTAGCTAAGGCATTAGTTATTTTTTTCTACTGCTCTCAAATGCTCATAGATCCTAGAAAAAACCCTAATAGTTCTTCCTATATAAAATATGAGACAAAGCCCACATAATACCACATATACTACATATTTAGAATTACAATCAAATCTGTCCAATAAATTAATTTCATTGTTTTTGTGAGCCATTTTTATTTCAGCTGTTTTACAGATTTTTTTGTTTTAGTCAGCTTAGTGATTGTTAGTTTTCAGGTCTGTAGTTGGTGTTATTATGCAAAAAGCTCAGAATTTCCAGACAGAAGATATTTGGAAAGATTAAGACAGCAATTACAGGAAAGAAAAATACTTGCTCAAGAAAAATGGTCAAAAGCTTCAAATACAAATTTGCATTCATTGATACAACAGATTCATGAAAAATATTACATAGGTGAAGAAACGTTTGGCTGCATGTAAAAAGAAGTGACAGAGGAAGTGTGAAAATATAAAGACCAAAACTCAGACTCCAGGACTCAGTAAATGAAAATCCCATGTCAGAGTAGAGGCATTCTCGAACATGGAGTTTGGAGCCTGTGCGATTCAGTAAACCAGGCTGGGGGCATGCACGAGCCTGGCTGCACTATTCTGGCACAGACACCACTGAATAATGCTAATTACCTAATTTGCTGGTGAAAACCATGCAAATGAGGTAAATTAGTGATTCAGTAAGCAGGCAGGCATCCGTGCCAGAATAGTGTTCACTGCAGAAATGTATTCAGCTACTAACCGAATACATTTCTGCAGAAATCGGAGGCATGACAGCTCAAAGTAAAGCATGTACTATAATCATTATGCATACCAATGGCCAAAAATATGGCCATTGGCATGGAAAAGAGATGCAAAATTATAAAAATAATTTTTTGGGCTGATTTTGGCCGTTTAAGCATAGGGCAGTGATGCGCAAATGGGATTGTGCCGAAAATGAAAAAAAATGTGAAAAGACAATTTTAAGTGAAATCTGCATTTTGCCATTATAGTCTATGGCATGCAGAATCAAAACAATAACAGGTAACACTGGCTACTAAGGAGGAAGGCTGTGGTGTAGAGGTGTAGCCAGGGACTAAGGCAGTGCATTACGCAAATGGGCAAATTTTTCTGAATCACTAAATGGGAGACCATCCTTTGGCTGCACCTAACCATGTAGGAGCTATAATTCTGCAGTGTAAGCAGAAGGAGCAGTTGACATGAAAAGGGGCTGTGTCATGCTTGGTGTAAGCACATTGGAGCTCCATGGCACCCATTTTAGCTTAGCTAAGCACAGCTAAGCAACGGGCTGTGTCCGAGGCTGTATTGACTTATTTCATGAAATGAGGAGTGTGTTCGTGTCCAGGGGAGGGACATTTCTACTGCAAAGTGTTTACATTAGCTAAAAAGGTTTGTGCGGCATGCACCGGGTCTCAAAAAATAAATAAATAAATTTGGAAATAGCAGGACTGTTTACATTTAGGCACCGGGTTTGTGCGGCGCACCTCGGGGCTTAAAAGGGGTGGAAATGATAAGGGGGAAAAAAGGGAAATAACAGAATAAAAGCAATCAATACAAATAAAATAGCAAGCAGGTGGAATGTATTATAGCCAGCCAATCATACAGGCAGCATCTGCAGCACAACAGTGTAAACTGTGCAAACACCTTTCAGTCTGTTTTTTTCCCACAAACTCTGCACCATTGGTGTACACACTCGGGGAATTTTAACCGACAAAATGTTAGGGGCTGCTGTCACTTTGATACATCAGTATGTGCTGGAGGCTGATGGTGGTGAGGAGGATAATGCTGGCAACTGCCCTAGACTGAGGAGGATGAGAAGGGTGTTCAGACCCAGGGTAACCTACCATGGGCTACATGATCTGGAGATAATAGAGTGCTACAGGGTGGACAGGGCCATACTTCAGCAATTCTGTGAGCTGTGCCGGCCTCACCTCATAACCAGAGCAAACAGAGGGGATCCCATCCCAATGGATACCAAGGTATGTGCAGCCTTAAGAATACTAGCTACAAGTACTTTCCAAAGACCTACTGGGGATGTCATGGGGGTCTCACAGGGATCTGCATCCAGGGTACTCCACCAATTCCTGGATGCCATGCTACCACATGCTGGTGCGCACATTTACTTCCCCAGCACCCATGAGGAGTGGACAAGTAATATGTGCCTTTTCCACCATGTAGCAAACTACCCAGAGGTACTGGCTGCCTTAGACTGCACGTACATCCACATCAAAGCACCAGCCAGTGAACAGGGTAGGGTCTACATAAACTGCAAGGGCTTCCACTCCATCAACTGTCAGGTTGTGTGCAATGCCCAGGACATTACCATGAATGAGTGTGCTGGCAGCCCTGGAAGCTATTACTACTCCCACATCTGGCATTCCTCACAGCTGTATCAGAGATTTGCCAGGGGGGACATCCCATATAGCCATCTGGTGGGGGATGCTGGCTATGCACTGGAGCCGTGGATGATGACACCCATCAGGAATGCACACACACCCACTCAAGAATGCCATAATGAGGCACATGCACAAACCAAGATCATTATAGAGCATGTGTTCAGGACGCTCAAGTCATGTTTCTGTTGCCTTGACCTATCTGGTGGAGCCTTGCAGTACTCTCCAGCCACATGTGCACACATGTTCATAATATGTGCCATGCTACACAATATGACCCTGTGGAAACAGCTGCAGCAAGAACAGCATGGGGAAGGGCCACACAGCCCCCCCACCATTGCCAAGGTCCCCACAGGTACAGAGGGACTCAGAGGAGGAACCCCCTTTGCCACCTCCTGTAGACAGATGGAGGTGTGCCCAGACAATGCATAGCACACACACACTGACACTGTAGGCATCCAGGGACTAACACCTCTCTCTGAATTGCACACACAGTAAAATGGATGACACACACATTACACTACCTGTAACTTGCCACGTATAGGCAGTGTACTGCGTGCATCTGACATAGGCAGCCCTCAAGCACCGTCCTCACAACTACCACAGGCACAAGGTAAGTCAGTCTTATCAACAATAAATGAATGGATTAGTTTGTTCTGGTAGCATATATGTGGTATTGATGCATGCATGCATAGGAAGGGTCTGTATTAAATTCTCCAAAGCCGACAATGTCAGACTGCATACCCATCGAATCATGCATGCTAATGGAAAACCTGTTATTGAATCACCTTTCTAGGATTGTAAGGCCAATACTTAAAAATGGTCCCTACATGTAGGCCTCCATCCTCTGAACACTTATGGCATTGTCCAGATGTCTGGCTCTCAGAAGTTGAGGTACCTGAAAGTTAGTGTACTGCCAGTGTATAAAATGCTGCCACCTTTCTGTGTCAGCACTGACATGTCAGTGGCCAGCAGCCATACCCTTGGTATGACACAGGTTGTCACAGAAGGAGTATAGATGTTCTGCTTGTCCTAACATTGCATTTGCCTGCCAACTATTTGCAAAACAAGAAAGGATCATGTCAAAACAGCAGTGACAGATGGTGGGGAAGCAAACATCAAACCCATAAAAGCAAGCAAGCAATTACCAAACTGCTCTCTCAACTTTCTATGTTTGCCAGAACACGATTAACACCCTGTTCCTATGTGTGGGTCTGTCTAACTTTCATATTTTGGCCTGTGCAGATGTCAGTCTGTCATGGTATGACAACTAGGCCCACATGTAGCCTCATAATGACACATAGCAACACAAACTGTCTACGGACCACAGCAAATGGAGTGGTGCAATGAAGGACAACCTGCTAAATAGGTAGACTCAGAAGTGTGAAATTCACAACCCTGTGTGCGATGTAATGGCATGTACCCTGCCCACATCAGAATTGCAAATACACAGCAGCCACTGTGGCCAAAGAGTGCAAGGGGTCAGTAAACATCACCTGCAAATTCACAACACACACCCATGTAAGTGGAGGTTCTCAACAAAACAAAACCCAAATAATGGATACCTCAGAGACAAAAATCACATGAAAACCCTACAAACCTACACACCACAGACCATGTAGACTCCAGACACAAGGGTCTTGCAAACACTGAGGCTTTACGCCAATCCCCAAACACCTACCCTACACAGATAGGCTAACAGCACTGTCCCTCTGCCCCATTCCATACAGACACTGCTGAGGTGACCCCTGTTTGGTATACAAAGCAATCCAGACCCTGCCTTGATGGGGCTATAGCACATCTTAATCTCAAGGCCCACTCCATCAACTTGTAGGTGCAGCTTCAACCTGGGCTGTGATATCAGTACAACTTGGTGTGACAGATACGTGTACCACACACTCTCCCATCTGCGGAATTCACTCCCTGTCAACCACAAGCCAAGTGCCTCAATACCCCTAGTGATGTGCTCCCTGTATAAGTGCATGGGAAAAATGGAAGATAGTCCTGTGATCCCACCTGTGTTCCTGCTGGACAGGGGCTTTGTTTGCTGACATGTCTTAGCATGGGCTACACTCTTGACTGCATGGGTTAAAAGGACTTCAGGTCCAATACCTTACTAACGTCATAGCAAACCACCAACCTATACACAACTGTCTGTCAGTGGCTCACCACATTACTCTGTACTGCTTTGCCACTAACATACCTGGAAGTCACAGTGATATGTGGAATATGCTACACATATGGATATGTCTGTACAGTAAAATGTACTCTGTACCCACACCCATACCTCCCAACTTTTGACAGCAAGTCATCTTGACAAGGTCATAAATAAAAGTGGGACAAAGGCACAATGATAGGCATGTGTTGTAGATATTGCCCTTACATACTGAGAAAGGTGGTAGGATGAGGGGTTTTGCATTAGCGGGAATTGTCTGAAGGTTATGTAGTTTGAAACAGTAATGTCTGTCATTATTTTGTAACATCAGTCTTCAATTATATGCAACTAACTTGCCATAAAACACAAGTTTATGTAGACTGGATGAAACCTGTAGGCAAACACCTGAACAATCTGCCAAAAAATATACAGCTGAGAAGTATGGCCACACCAGGATATGACATTCTATGTAAGAAAGATACCACACAAGCAGGAGATCCCCAGCTAGTATATCACCAAGTTGCTGGACTGTTTACACAGCATCACCAATCAAGTGGCTGTAGCCACACCTCCCAACTGGCCTTGTTGGGCAAGAATGTATATAGCCAGGCTCATAATATTCATCTGTGCATCATACATCTTGTATTCCTCTGGTAAAGCAATGTGATGATCTGAGGATGTCTGTCACTAGGTAATGACACAATACATTGCAGTGTCAGACTATAGATATGTCAGAAAATATCTGCTTAAAAAACCCAGTACACCTAGGAAAGTCATGTTTACTTATGAGAGGTATGGCTGTAGCACACAAAAACCTGGACCGGAGTACACCTATCTCTGGAATGGAGTCCCACTCTCACTATAGAAGGTCACACTGGGCATGCTCCTACAGTTAGAGAATCACAGCCATGTTGGAACTCATATAGGACTATATGACTGTATTGTGTATATATGTCTTTGCATACAGACAGCTATGTACACCTTAACTGTCCCTACACACACCCATCAGACAGGATTACCCTCAGCTAGCTGTAAGTGGCCCATATGTGATATATCTGCATCTGTTGCTTGTGATACACAGACATATATATGGGCAACAGATATGTCAAGCATACACACACATAGATGTGGGGAAGTGAGAGACAGGCAGTGATAGAGAGAGGGACACAGGGGGGCAGAGTGAGTCACACACATGGATACCCTGAATGGCATAGAGTGATGTCCTGCTGCAGACAGTGGTATACCGGTTGTAATCAGTCACAAGTGCCATCATAA